>NC_034196.2:20147619-20447619 GCF_002021735.2 Oncorhynchus kisutch | reverse complement strand
TCTACGACATCACCAGGTACACACACACACACACACACACACTCTCTCATGGTCTACGACATCACCAGGTACACACACACACACACACACACACACTCTCTCATGGTCTACGACATCACCAGGTACACACACACACACACACACTCTCTCATGGTCTACGACATCACCAGGTACACACACACACACACACACTCTCTCATGGTCTACGACATCACCAGGTACACACACACACACACACACTCTCTCTCATGGTCTACGACATCACCAGGTACACACACACACACACACACACACTCTCTCATGGTCTACGACATCACCAGGTACACACACACACACACACACACTCTCTCTCATGGTCTACGACATCACCAGGTACACACACACACACACTCTCTCTCATGGTCTACGACATCACCAGGTACACACACACACACACACTCTCTCTCATGGTCTACGACATCACCAGGTACACACACACACACACACACTCTCTCATGGTCTACGACATCACCAGGTACACACACACACACACACACTCTCTCATGGTCTACGACATCACCAGGTACACACACACACACACTCTCTCTCTCATGGTCTACGACATCACCAGGTACACACACACACACACACACACTCTCTCATGGTCTACGACATCACCAGGTACACACACACACACACACACACACACACACACTCTCTCATGGTCTACGACATCACCAGGTACACACACACACACACACACACACTCTCTCATGGTCTACGACATCACCAGGTACACACACACACACACACACACACTCTCTCATGGTCTACGACATCACCAGGTACACACACACACACACACACACACTCTCTCATGGTCTACGACATCACCAGGTACACACACACACACACACTCTCTCATGGTCTACGACATCACCAGGTACACACACACACACACACACACACTCTCTCATGGTCTACGACATCACCAGGTACACACACACACACACACACACACTCTCTCATGGTCTACGACATCACCAGGTACACACACAAACACACACACTCTCTCATGGTCTACGACATCACCAGGTACACACACACACACACACACTCTCTCATGGTCTACGACATCACCAGGTACACACACACACACACACACTCTCTCATGGTCTACGACATCACCAGGTACACACACACACACACACACTCTCTCATGGTCTACGACATCACCAGGTACACACACACACACACACACTCTCATGGTCTACGACATCACCAGGTACACACACACACACACACACACACTCTCTCATGGTCTACGACATCACCAGGTACACACACACACACACACACACACACTCTCTCATGGTCTACGACATCACCAGGTACACACACACACACACTCTCTCATGGTCTACGACATCACCAGGTACACACACACACACACACTCTCATGGTCTACGACATCACCAGGTACACACACACACACACACTCTCATGGTCTACGACATCACCAGGTACACACACACACACACACACTCTCATGGTCTACGACATCACCAGGTACACACACACACACACACTCTCATGGTCTACGACATCACCAGGTACACACACACACACACTCTCATGGTCTACGACATCACCAGGTACACACACACACACACACTCTCATGGTCTACGACATCACCAGGTACACACACACACACACACTCTCATGGTCTACGACATCACCAGGTACACACACACACACACACTCTCATGGTCTACGACATCACCAGGTACACACACACACACTCTCATGGTCTACGACATCACCAGGTACACACACACACACACACAATCTCATGGTCTACGACATCACCAGGTACACACACACACACACACTCATGGTCTACGACATCACCGGGTACACACACACACACACACACACACACACACACTCTCATGGTCTACGACATCACCAGGTACACACACACACACACACACTCTCATGGTCTACGACATCACCAGGTACACACACACACACACACACTCTCATGGTCTACGACATCACCAGGTACACACACACACTCTCATGGTCTACGACATCACCAGGTACACACACACACACACACACACTCTCATGGTCTACGACATCACCAGGTACACACACACACACACACACACTCTCATGGTCTACGACATCACCAGGTACACACACACACACACTCATGGTCTACGACATCACCAGACACACACACACACACACACACACACACACACACACACTCATGGTCTACGACATCACCAGGTACACACACACACACACACACTCATGGTCTACGACATCACCAGGTACACACACACACACACACACACACTCATGGTCTACGACATCACCAGGTACACACACACACACACACACACACTCATGGTCTACGACATCACCAGGTACACACACACACACACACACACACTCATGGTCTACGACATCACCAGGTACACACACACACACACACACACACTCATGGTCTACGACATCACCAGGTACACACACACACACACACACACACACTCATGGTCTACGACATCACCAGGTACACACACACACACACACACACACACTCATGGTCTACGACATCACCAGGTACACACACACACACACACACACACACTCATGGTCTACGACATCACCAGGTACACACACACACACACACACACACACTCATGGTCTACGACATCACCAGGTACACACACACACACACACACACACACTCATGGTCTACGACATCACCAGGTACACACACACACACACTCATGGTCTACGACATCACCAGGTACACACACACACACACACACTCATGGTCTACGACATCACCAGACACACACACACACACACACACTCATGGTCTACGACATCACCAGGTACACACACACACACACACACTCATGGTCTACGACATCACCAGGTACACACACACACACACACACTCATGGTCTACGACATCACCAGACACACACACACACACACACACACACACACACACACACACTCATGGTCTACGACATCACCAGGTACACACACACACACTCATGGTCTACGACATCACCAGACACACACACACACACACACACTCATGGTCTACGACATCACCAGACACACACACACACACACACACTCATGGTCTACGACATCACCAGACACACACACACACACACACTCATGGTCTACGACATCACCAGACACACACACACACACACACTCATGGTCTACGACATCACCAGACACACACACACACACACACTCATGGTCTACGACATCACCAGGTACACACACACACACACACACACTCATGGTCTACGACATCACCAGGTACACACACACACACACACACACATGGTCTACGACATCACCAGACACACACACACACACACACTCATGGTCTACGACATCACCAGGCACACACACACACACACACACACACTCATGGTCTACGACATCACCAGGTACACACACACACACACTCATGGTCTACGACATCACCAGGTACACACACACACACACTCATGGTCTACGACATCACCAGGTACACACACACACACACACACACACTCATGGTCTACGACATCACCAGGTACACACACACACACACACACTCATGGTCTACGACATCACCAGGTACACACACACACACACACTCATGGTCTACGACATCACCAGGTACACACACACACACACACACACACACACTCATGGTCTACGACATCACCAGGTACACACACACACACACACACTCATGGTCTACGACATCACCAGGTACACACACACACACACACTCATGGTCTACGACATCACCAGGTACACACACACACACACACACTCATGGTCTACGACATCACCAGGTACACACACACACACACACACTCATGGTCTACGACATCACCAGGTACACACACACACACACACACTCATGGTCTACGACATCACCAGGTACACACACACACACACACACTCATGGTCTACGACATCACCAGGTACACACACACACACACACTCATGGTCTACGACATCACCAGGTACACACACAACACACACACACACACACTCATGGTCTACGACATCACCACACACACACACACACACACACACACACACACTCATGGTCTACGACATCACCAGACACACACACACACACACACACACACTCATGGTCTACGACATCACCAGACACACACACACACACACACACACACTCATGGTCTACGACATCACCAGACACACACACACACACACACACACACTCATGGTCTACGACATCACCAGACACACACACACACACACACACACACTCATGGTCTACGACATCACCAGACACACACACACACACACACACACACTCATGGTCTACGACATCACCAGACACACACACACACACACACACACACACTCATGGTCTACGACATCACCAGGTACACACACACACACACACACTCATGGTCTACGACATCACCAGACACACACACTCATGGTCTACGACATCACCAGGTACACACACACACTCATGGTCTACGACATCACCAGGTACACACACACACACACACACACACTCATGGTCTACGACATCACCAGGTACACACACACACACACACACACACACACACACACACACACACACACACTCATGGTCTACGACATCACCAGACACACACACACACACACACACTCATGGTCTACGACATCACCAGGTACACACACACACACACACTCATGGTCTACGACATCACCAGGTACACACACACACACACACTCATGGTCTACGACATCACCAGGTACACACACACACACACACTCATGGTCTACGACATCACCAGGTACACACACACACACACACTCATGGTCTACGACATCACCAGGTACACACACACACACACACTCATGGTCTACGACATCACCAGGTACACACACACACACACACTCATGGTCTACGACATCACCAGGTACACACACACACTCATGGTCTACGACATCACCAGGTACACACACACACACACACTCATGGTCTACGACATCACCAGGTACACACACACACACACACTCATGGTCTACGACATCACCAGGTACACACACACACACACACTCATGGTCTACGACATCACCAGGTACACACACACACACACACTCATGGTCTACGACATCACCAGGTACACACACACACACACACTCATGGTCTACGACATCACCAGGTACACACACCACACACACACTCATGGTCTACGACATCACCAGGTACACACACACACACACACTCATGGTCTACGACATCACCAGGTACACACACACACACACACACTCATGGTCTACGACATCACCAGGTACACACACACACACACACACACTCATGGTCTACGACATCACCAGGTACACACACACACACACACACACTCATGGTCTACGACATCACCAGGTACACACACACACACACACACACTCATGGTCTACGACATCACCAGGTACACACACACACACACACACACTCATGGTCTACGACATCACCAGGTACACACACACACACACACACACTCATGGTCTACGACATCACCAGGTACACACACCACACACACACACACTCATGGTCTACGACATCACCAGGTACACACACACACACACACACACTCATGGTCTACGACATCACCAGGTACACACACACACACACACACACTCATGGTCTACGACATCACCAGGTACACACACACACACACACACACTCATGGTCTACGACATCACCAGGTACACACACACACACACACACACACTCATGGTCTACGACATCACCAGGTACACACACACACACACACACACACTCATGGTCTACGACATCACCAGGCACACACACACACACACACACACTCATGGTCTACGACATCACCAGACACACACACACACACACACACACTCATGGTCTACGACATCACCAGACACACACACACACACACACACTCATGGTCTACGACATCACCAGGTACACACACACACACTCATGGTCTACGACATCACCAGGTACACACACACACACACACACACACACACACACACACACACACACTCATGGTCTACGACATCACCAGACACACACACACACACACACACACACACACACACACTCATGGTCTACGACATCACCAGACACACACACACACACACTCATGGTCTACGACATCACCAGACACACACACACACACACACACACCCACTCATGGTCTACGACATCACCAGACACACACACACACACACACACACCCACTCATGGTCTACGACATCACCAGACACACACACACACACACACACCCACTCATGGTCTACGACATCACCAGACACACACACACACACACTCATGGTCTACGACATCACCAGACACACACACAATCATGGTCTACGAACACACACACACACACACTCATGGTCTACGACATCACCAGACACACACACACACACACACACACTCATGGTCTACGACATCACCAGACACACACACACACACACACACACTCATGGTCTACGACATCACCAGACACACACACACACACACACTCATGGTCTACGACATCACCAGACACACACACACACACACACTCATGGTCTACGACATCACTAGACACACACACACACACACACTCATGGTCTACGACATCACCAGACACACACACACACACACACACACTCATGGTCTACGACATCACCAGACACACACACACACACACACTCATGGTCTACGACATCACCAGACACACACACACACACACACACACACACGGTCTACGACATCACCAGACACACACACACACACACACACACACACACACGGTCTACGACATCACCAGACACACACACACACACTCATGGTCTACGACATCACCAGACACACACACACACACACACACACACACACACTCATGGTCTACGACATCACCAGACACACACACACACACACACACACACACACACACACTCATGGTCTACGACATCACCAGGTACACACACACACACACACACACACACACACTCATGGTCTACGACATCACCAGGTACACACACACACACACACACACACACACACACACACACACACACACAGTCTGTTCTACAATACACAACACACCCTTTTCAGATCATCTGTCTGGAATTAACATTGGTCTGTGTCTGGAGGCCTACATTTGAGTATGAGAGGAAAAGAGACCGATACCTTAAAGTGCCCCCCCCTCTACCTGAGCAAACATGGAGTCTGCATCCTGTTGCCCTCCCGTTTTCGCAAACTGTAATTTTGCCTCAGACTAAGAACTAATGTCAGAACGTCTTTTCTATTAATGAAAGGTTTTAGATACAGGTCCACATGCATGTCGCCATATCTCACCGCCGCACCTTTGATCCCACTTAGGATGTGGCACAATCTGTTTTGTCCCATGGTAACTAATGTCCTCTTCTGTGTGTGCCACAGGAGAAGCACATACAACCACCTCAGCAGCTGGCTGACTGACGCCAGAAACCTCACCAACCCCAATACTGTAAGCATGGTTTCACACTGCTCCTCTGGCTTCCTGTCTGACTCTCTTAACACTCTCTCTCACCTTGTGTGTCTCTCGCTCTCTCTCACCTTGTGTGTCTCGCGCTCTCTCTCACCTTGTGTGTCTCGCGCTCTCTCTCGCGCTCTCTCTCGCGCTCTCTCTCGCGCTCTCTCTCGCGCTCTCTCTCGCTCTCTCTCTCGCGCTCTCTCTCTCTCTCGCCTTGTCTCTCTCTCTCTCTCTCGCCTTGTGTCTCTCTCTCTCTCTCGCCTTGTGTCTCTCTCTCTCTCTCGCCTTGTGTCTCGCGCTCTCTCTCGCTCTCTCTCTCGCGCTCTCTCGCGCTCTCTCTCGCGCTCTCTCGCGCTCTCTCTCTCGCGCTCTCTCTCTCGCGCTCTCTCTCTCGCGCTCTCTCTCTCGCGCTCTCTCTCTCGCGCTCTCTCTCTCGCGCTCTCTCTCGCGCTCTCTCTCTCGCGCTCTCTCTCTCTCTCTCGCGCTCCCGCTCTCTCTCTCTCTCGCGCTCCCGCTCTCTCTCTCTCTCTCGAGCTCCCGCTCTCTCTGTCTCTCGCGCTCCCGCTCTCTCTGTCTCTGTCTGTCTCTCTCTCGCGCTCGCTCGCTCTCTCTCGCCTTGTGTGTGTCTCGCTCGCCTTGTGTGTCTCTCGCTCGCCTTGTGTGTGTCGCTCGCTCTCTCTCTCAATTCAATTCAATTCAAGGGTGCTTTATTGGCATGGGAAACATGTGTTAACATTGCCAAAGCAAGTGAGGTAGATAATATATAAAGTCAAATTAACAATAAAAATTAACAGTAAACATTACACATACAAGTTTCAAAACAATAAAGACATTACAAATGTCATATTATATATACAGTGTTTTAACAATGTACAAATGGTAAAGGACACAAGATAAAATAAATAAGCATAAATATGGGTTGTATTTACAATGGTGTGTGTTCTTCACTGGTTGCCCTTTTCTTGTGGCAACAGGTCACAAATCTTGCTGCTGTGATGGCACACTGTGGAATTTCACCCAGTAGATATGGGAGTTTTTCTAAATTGGATTTGTTTTCGAATTCTTTGTGTATCTGTGTAATCTGAGGGAAATATGTCTCTCTAATATGATCATACATTGGGCAGGAGGTTAGGAAGTGCACCTCAGTTTCCACCTCATTTTGTGGGCAGTGTGCACATAGCCTGTCTTCTCTTGAGAGCCATGTCTGCCTACGTCGGCCTTTCTCAAGCAAGGCTATGCTCACTGAGTCTGTACGTAGTCAAAGCTTTCCTTAATTTTGGGTCAGTCACAGTGGTCAGGTATTCTGCCGCTGTGTACTCTCTGTGTAGGGCCAAATAGCATTCTAGTTTGCTCTGTTTTTCTGTTAATTCTTTCCAATGTGTCAAGTAATTATCTTTTTGTTTTCTCATGATTTGGTTGGGTCTAATTGTGCTGCTGTCCTGGGGCTCTGTAGGGTGTGTTTTTGTTTGTGAACAGAGCCCCAGGACCAGCTTGCTTAGGGGACTCTTCTCCAGGTTCATCTCTCTGTAGGTGATGGCTTTGTTGTGGAAGGTTTGGGGATCGCTTCCTTTTAGGTGGTTATAGAATTTAACGGCTCTTTTCTAGATTTTGATAATTAGTGGGTATTGGCCTAATTCTGCTCTGCATGCATTATTTGGTGTTCTACGTTGTACACGGAGGATATTTTTGCAGAATTCTGCGTGCAGAGTCTCAATTTGGTGTTTGTCCCATTTTGTGAAGTCTTGGTTGGTGAGCGGACCCCAGACCTCACAACCATAAAGGGCAATGGGCTCTATGACTGATTCAAGTATTTTTAGCCAAATCCTAATTGGTATGTTGAAATTTATGTTCCTTTTGATGGCATAGAATGCCCTTCTTGCCTTGTCTCTCAGATCGTTCACAGCTTTGTGGAAGTTACCTGTGGCGCTGATGTTTAGGCCAAGGTATGTATAGTTTTTTGTGTGCTCTAGGGCAACAGTGTCTAGATGGAATTTGTATTTGTGGTCCTGGTGACTGGACCTTTTTTGGAACACCATTATTTTGGTCTTACTGAGATTTGCTGTCAGGGCCCAGGTCTGACAGAATCTGTGCATAAGATCTAGGTGCTGTTGTAGGCCCTCCTTGGTTGGTGACAGAAGCACCAGATCATCAGCAAACAGCAGACATTTGACTTCGGATTCTAGTAGGGTGAGGCCGGGTGCTGCAGACTTTTCTAGTGCCCGCGCCAATTCGTTGATATATATGTTGAAGAGGGTGGGGCTTAAGCTGCATCCCTGTCTAACCCCACGACCCTGTGTGAAGAAATGTGTGTGTTTTTTGCCAATTTTAACCGCACACTTGTTGTTTGTGTACATGGATTTTATAATGTCGTATGATTTACCCCCAACACCACTTTCCATCAGTTTGTATAGCAGACCCTCATGCCAAATTGAGTCAAAGGCTTTTTTGAAATCAACAAAGCATGAGAAGACTTTGCCTTTATTTAGGTTTGTTTGGTTGTCAATTAGGGTGTGCAGGGTGAATACATGGTCTGTTGTACGGTAATTTGGTATAAAGCCAATTTGACATTTGCTCAGTACATTGTTTTCATTGAGGAAATGTATGAGTCTGCTGTTAATGATAATGCAGAGGATTTTCCCAAGGTTACTGTTGACGCATATTCCACGGTAGTTATTGGGGTCAAATTTGTCTCCACTTTTGTGGATTGGGGTGATCAGTCCTTGGTTCCAAATATTGGGGAAGATGCCAGAGCTAAGGATGATGTTAAAGAGTTTTAGTATAGCCAATTGGAATTTGTTGTCTGTATATTTGATCATTTCATTGAGGATACCATCAACACCACAGGCCTTTTTGGGTTGGAGGGTTTTATATTTTGTCCTGTAACTCATTCAATGTAATTGGAGAATCCAGTGGGTTCTGGTAGTCTTTAATAGTTGATTCTAAGATCTGTATTTGATCATGTATATGTTTTTGCTCTTTATTCTTTGTTATAGAGCCAAAAAGATTGGAGAAGTGGTTTACCCATACATCTCCATTTTGGATAGATAATTCTTCGTGTTGTTTGTTTAGTGTTTTCCAATTTTCCCAGAAGTGGTTAGTCTATGGATTCTTCAATTACATTGAGCTGATTTCTGACGTGCTGTTCCTTCTTTTTCCGTAGTGTAAATCTGTATTGTTTTAGTGATTCACCATAGTGAAGGCGGAGACTCAGGTTTTCCGGGTCTTTATGTTTTTGGTTGGACAGGTTTCTCAATTTCTTTCTTAGATTTTTGCATTCTTCATCAAACCATTTGTCATTATTGTTAATTTTCTTCGGTTTTCTATTTGAGATTTTTAGATTTGATAGGGAAGCTGAGAGGTCAAATATACTGTTAAGATTTTCTACTGCCAAGTTTACACCTTGACTATTACAGTGAAACGTCTCTCATCTTGTCTCTCGCTCTCTCTCATCTTGTCTCTCGCTCTCTCTCATCTTGTCTCTCGCTCTCTCTCATCTTGTCGCTCGCTCTCGCTCTCGCTCTCTCTCTCATCTTGTCTCTCTCGCTCTCTCTCTCTCTCTCTCATCTTGTCTCTCGCGCTCTCTCTCTCATCTTGTCTCTCGCGCTCTCTCTCTCATCTTGTCTCTCGCGCTCTCTCTCGCTCTCTCTCTCATCTTGTCTCTCTCGCGCTCTCTCTCATCTTGTCTCTCTCGCGCGCTCTCTCATCTTGTCTCTCTCGCGCTCTCTCTCATCTTGTCTCTCTCGCGCTCTCTCTCATCTTGTCTCTCTCGCTCTCTCTCTCATCTTGTCTCTCTCGCTCTCTCTCTCATCTTGTCTCTCTCGCTCTCTCTCTCTCATCTTGTCTCTCTCGCTCTCTCTCTCTCATCTTGTCTCTCTCGCTCTCTCTCTCTCATCTTGTCTCTCTCGCGCTCTCTCTCATCTTGTCGCGCTCTCTCTCATCTTGTCGCTCTCATCTTGTCTCTCTCGCGCTCTCTCTCGCTCTCTCTCATCTTGTCGCTCTCGCGCTCTCTCTCATCTTGTCGCTCTCGCGCTCTCTCTCATCTTGTCGCTCTCGCGCTCTCTCTCATCTTGTCGCTCTCGCGCTCTCTCTCATCTTGTCGCTCTCGCGCTCTCTCTCATCTTGTCGCTCTTCGCGCTCTCTCTCATCTTGTCGCGCTCGCGCTCTCTCTCATCTTGTCGCTCTCGCGCTCTCTCTCATCTTGTCGCTCTCGCGCTCTCTCTCATCTTGTCGCTCTCATCTTGTCTCTCTCGCGCTCTCTCTCATCTTGTCTCTCTCGCGCTCTCTCTCATCTTGTCTCTCTCGCGCTCTCTCTCATCTTGTCGCTCTCGCGCTCTCTCTCATCTTGTCTCTCTCGCGCTCTCTCTCTCGCGCGCATCTCGCTCTCTCTCGCGCTCTCTCTCATCTTGTCTCTCTCGCGCTCTCGCTCTCTCTCGCGCTCTCTCTCATCTTGTCTCTCTCGGCGCTCTCTCTCATCTTGTCTCTCTCGCGCTCTCTCTCATCTTGTCTCTCTCAGCGCTCTCTCTCATCTTGTCTCCTCTCGCGCTCTCTCTCATCTTGTCTCTCTCGCGCTCTCTCTCATCTTGTCTCTCGCGCTCTCTCTCATCTTGTCTCTCTCGCGCTCTCTCTCATCTTGTCTCTCTCGCGCTCTCTCTCATCTTGTCTCTCTCGCGCTCTCTCTCATCTTGTCTCTCTCGCGCTCTCTCTCATCTTGTCGCTCTCGCGCTCTCTCTCCATCTTGTCGCTCTCTCTCTCATCTTGTCTCTCTCTGCGCTCTCTCTCATCTTGTCTCTCTCATCTTGTCTCTCTCGCGCTCTCTCATCTTGTCTCTCTCTCGCGCTCTTCTCTCATCTTGTCGCTCTCTCTCTCTCATCTTGCTCTCTCTCGCGCTCTCTCTCATCTGTCTCTCTCATCTTGTCTCTCTCGCGCTCTCTCTCTCTCATCTTGTCTCTCTCTCGCGCTCTCTCTCTCATCTTGTCTCTCTCTCGCTCTCTCTCTCTCTCTCTCTCATCTTGTCTCTCTCGCGCTCTCTCTCTCATCTTGTCTCTCTCGCGCTCTCTCTCTCATCTTGTCTCTCTCGCGCTCTCTCTCTCTCATCTTGTCTCTCTCGCGCTCTCTCTCTCTCATCTTGTCTCTCTCGCGCTCTCTCTCTCTCTCTCATCTTGTCTCTCTCGCGCTCTCTCTCTCTCTCATCTTGTCTCTCTCGCGCTCTCTCTCTCTCTCATCTTGTCTCTCGCGCGCTCTCTCTCTCTCTCATCTTGTCTCTCTCGCGCTCTCTCTCTCTCTCATCTTGTCTCTCTCGCGCTCTCTCTCTCTCTCATCTTGTCTCTCTATGTTGGTCTACTCGCGCTCGTCTCTCTCTCTCATCTTGTCTCTCTCGCGCTCTGTCCATCTCTCTCTCTCTCTCATTCTTGTCTCTCTCGCGCTCTCTCTCTCTCTCTCCGAGTCTTGTCTCTCTCCGCGCTCATCTCTCGCTCTCTCTCATCTTGTCCTCTCTCCGCGCTCTCCTCTCGCGCTCTCTCTCTCTCATCTTGTCCTCTCTCTCGCTCTCTCCTCTCTCTCTCAATCTTGGTCTCTCTCTCGCTCTCTCTCTCTCATCTTGTCTCTCTCGCGCTCTCTGCTCTCGTCTCTCTCATCTTGGTCTCTCTCTGCGCGCTCTCTCTCTCTCTCTCTCATTCTTGTCTCTCTCGCGCTCTCTCTCTCTCTCTCATCTTGTCCTCTCTCGCGCTCCTCTCTCTCTCTCTCTCATCTTGTCTCTCTCGTGCGCCCTCCTCTCTCTCATGCTTGTCTCTGCTCGGGGCGCTGTCTCTCTCTCTCATCTTTGTCTCTCTCGGGCGCTCTCTCTCCTTCTCTCATCTTGTCCTCTCTCGCGCTCTCTCATCGCGCTCCTCGATCTCTCTCATACTTGTCTCTCTCTCGCTCTCTCTCTCTCATCTTGTCTCTCTCGCGGTCTCTCCTCTCTCATCTTGTCTCTCTCGCGCTCTCTCTCTCTCTCTCTCATCTTGTCTCTCTCGCGCTCTCTCTCTCTCATCTTGTCTCTCTCGCGCTCTCTCTCTCTCTCTCATCTTGTCTCTCTCGCGCTCTCTCTCTCTCATCTTGTCTCTCTCGCGCTCTCTCTCTCTCTCATCTTGTCTCTCTCGCGCTCTCTCTCTCTCTCATCTTGTCTCTCTCGCGCTCTCTCTCTCTCTCTCATCTTGTCTCTCTCGCGCTCTCTCTCTCTCTCTCATCTTGTCTCTCTCGCGCTCTCTCTCTCTCATCTTGTCTCTCTGCGCTCCTCTCTCATCTTGTCTCTCTCGCGCTCTCTCTCTCTCTCATCTTGTCTCTCTCTCGCGCTCTCTCTCTCGCGCTCGTCTCTCTCGCGCTCTCTCTCTCNTCGCGCTCTCTCTCTCTCTCCTTGTCTCTCTCGCGCGCTCTCTCTTCTCTCTCTCTCTCTCTCTCTCTCTCTCTCTCATCTTGTCTCTCTCGCCGCTCTCTCTCTCTCTCATCTTGTCTCTCTCGCGCTCTCTCTCTCTCTCTCTCATCTTGTCTCTCTCGCGCGCTCTCTCTCTCTCATCTTGTCTCTCTCGCGCTCTCTCTCTCTCTCATCTTGTCTCTCTCGCGGCTCTCTCTCTCTCTCTCCTTGTCTCTCTCGCGCTCTCTCTCTCTCTCTCCTTGTCTCTCTCGCGCGCTCTTCTCTCATCTGTCTCTCTCGCGCTCTCTCTCTCTCTCATCTTGTCTCTCTCGCGCTCTCTCTCTCTCTCATCTTGTCTCTCTCGCGCTCTCTCTCTCTCTCTCTCGTCTCTCTCGCGCGCTCTCTCTCTCATATCTTGTCTCTCTCGCGCTCTCTCTCTCTCTCATCTTGTCTCTCTCGCGCTCCTCTCTCATCTTGGTCTCTCTCGCGCTCTCTCTCATCTTGTCTCTCTTCGCGCTCTCTCTCTCTCTCGTTCTCTCTCGCGCGCTCTCTCTCTCTCATATCTTGTCTCTCTCGCGCTCTCTCTCTCTCTCATCTTGTCTCTCTCGCGCTCTCTCTCATCTTGTCTCTCTCGCGCTCTCTCTCTCTCTCTCATCTTGTCTCTCTCGCGCTCTCTCTCTCTCGCGCTCTCTCTCACGCTCTCTCTCGCTCTCTCTCTCGCGCTCTCTCTCTCGCGCTCTCTCTCTCGCGCTCTCTCTCTCGCGGCTCTCTCTCTCTCTCTCTCTCTCGTCTCCTCTCGCGCTCTCTCTCTCTCTCTCGTCTCTCTCGCCGCTCTCTCTCTCTCTCTCATCTTGTCTCTCTCGCGCCTCTCTCTCTCTCTCTCTCTCATCTTGTCTCTCTCGCGCTCTCTCTCTCGTCTCTCTCGCGCGCTCTCTCTCTCTCTCTCCGCTCTCTCTCTCTCCGCGGCGCTTCTCTCTCGGCTCTCTCTCATCTTGTCTCTCTCGCGCTCTCTCTCATCTTGTCTCTCTCGCGCTCTCTCTCATCTTGTCTCTCTCGCGCTCTCTCTCTCTCATCTTGTCTCTCTCGCGCTCTCTCTCTCTCTCTCATCTTGTCTCTCTCGCGCTCTCTCTCTCTCTCTCATCTTGTCTCTCTCGCGCTCTCTCTCTCTCTCTCTCATCTTGTCTCTCTCGCGCTCTCTCTCTCTCTCTCTCATCTTGTCTCTCTCGCGCTCTCTCTCTCTCTCTCTCATCTTGTCTCTCTCGCGCTCTCTCTCTCTCTCTCTCATCTTGTCTCTCTCGCGCTCTCTCTCATCTTGTCTCTCTCGCGCTCTCTCTCATCTTGTCTCTCTCGCGCTCTCTCTCATCTTGTCTCTCTCGCGCTCTCTCTCATCTTGTCTCTCTCGCGCTCTCTCTCATCTTGTCTCTCTCGCGCTCTCTCTCTCTCTCTCTCATCTTGTCTCTCTCGCGCTCTCTCTCTCTCTCTCTCATCTTGTCTCTCTCGCGCTCTCTCATCTTGTCTCTCTCTCTCTCTCATCTTGTCTCTCTCGCGCTCTCTCTCTCTCATCTTGTCTCTCTCGCGCTCTCTCTCTCTCATCTTGTCTCTCTCGCGCTCTCTCTCTCTCTCTCTCATCTTGTCTCTCTCGCGCTCTCTCTCTCTCTCTCTCATCTTGCTCTCTCGGTCTCTCTCTCATCTGTCTCTCTCGGCTCTCTCTCTCTCATCTTGTCTCTCTCGCGCTCTCTCTCTCTCTCTCATCTTGTCTCTCTCGCGCTCTCTCTCTCTCTCTCTCTCATCTTGTCTCTCTCGCGCTCTCTCTCTCTCTCTCTCTCATCTTGTCTCTCTCGCGCTCTCTCTCTCTCTCTCTCTCATCTTGTCTCTCTCGCGCTCTCTCTCTCTCTCTCTCATCTTGTCTCTCTCGCGCTCTCTCTCTCTCGCTCTCATCTTGTCTCTCTCGCGCTCTCTCTCTCTCTCTCTCATCTTGTCTCTCTCGCGCTCTCTCTCTCTCTCTCTCATCTTGTCTCTCTCGCGCTCTCTCTCTCTCTCTCTCATCTTGTCTCTCTCGCGCTCTCTCTCTCTCTCTCTCTCATCTTGTCTCTCTCGCGCTCTCTCTCTCTCTCTCTCATCTTGTCTCTCTCGCGCTCTCTCTCTCTCTCTCTCATCTTGTCTCTCTCGCGCTCTCTCTCGCGCTCTCTCTCATCTTGTCTCTCTCGCGCGCGCTCTCTCTCTCTCATCTTGTGTGATGTTGACTACTGCAGCACACCCAGTGTGTTTGATGTCCTAGAGCCCTGTGCATCTCTAAATTGGATTTTGACAAAATGTATTATGGCCAAATCAACCTGCTTTCATTTACAGTGCAGAATATGCTTTTAGGGTGTTTATACAAAGGCAACATCCTAAACTCAGTCACCTAGTTTGTACTCAGACAGAGTCTCACGTTGGAAAAGGATACATGACTAGTGCCCAGATGCATTGGAAATGGTATAGTAATACCTGGATCTTTCATGGTGTTTAGCCGATACAGTATATATTGCTAAATCCATTTTTCACACCAATAATAAGTTATAAGACCTCTCTTTCTAAGACACTGGGTAAAGTGAGCGAGCTGAATCATGTAGTCTTCTGCCTATAGGTGAGTAGTGAGGATGTTGATGTGTTTGGTACCTGGAGGACTGACTGAGTCGGTCTCTCCTCCCCCAGGTGATCATTCTTATAGGTAACAAAGCAGACCTGGAAGCCCAGAGGGACGTGACGTATGAGGAGGCCAAGCAGTTTGCTGAGGAGAACGGTGAGTCGGAAACACCCTCCGACTCCATGAGACCGAGAAGGATTGAGAGAGATGGAAGATGAGTAAAACTCAATCTCTCTCTATCCCTCCCTATGGAATTGACTGTGTGATAATGCCCCACACTCTCACTTGAGTTGCAATTCAACCTGATTGTGAATTTCGACAACGCAGCTTTTTTAGGCAATATTACAGCATTCAAGGTAAACGCTGCAGATTCCGGCTCAATTAGAAAAGACCTTTAAATGTGAATTGCGCTGTAATGCGGCTCTACCACGGATCAAACAGAATGCTGATTGGTGATTGGAAGGAGAGCAAGAGGGGCGTGGGGAAGAACAGACTCCTCCAGATATGGAGGGATGAAAAATAGCAACTTGTCTCTGATAGAGGGAGGAAGAGAGGTGAAGGAGGAGGAAATGGCACATGCATTCATGCACGGAGTGCAAAAGACATGAGGACATTCATAGAAGGAGAGCGATGAGTGAGCAGGGTGGTTGGGGAACTGCATTAGTCTGACTCCATTCCTTCTTACAGGTCTCTTATTCCTGGAAGCCAGCGCCAAAACGTAAGTTAACTGACCTCTGTACGTTCTGCCTGCTTTTACCTCCCATTTTCAATGTGCTGAAATGCCCCGCCGTGTGACTGACTGTGTTCCTAACCGTGTGACTGACTGACTGTGTTCCTAACCGTGTGACTGACTGGGTGTCCTCTCCCCAGGGGTGAGAACGTGGAGGATGCCTTTCTGGAGGCGGCTAAGAAGATCTACCAGAACATCCAGGACGGCAGTCTGGACCTGAACGCTGCAGAGTCTGGTGTCCAACACAAGCCCTCTGCCCCCCAGGGAGGCCCACTATCCAACGAACCACAGCCCCAGAGGGAAGGCTGCGGCTGCTAATGACCAACGCCTCTCTCTGTGTCCTTCTCCACCCCCCTCCCTCCCCCTCTCTTTCCTCATCCTCCATCATCCCCTCCCCACTCCACTGGGACTGCATGAGGGTGGGGCACGGATGGAGGGAGGGAACAAGGATGGGTTGGCTGGGTTGTGTAGTAGTGTACGTCCCTCTGCCTCCCTCGTTATTCTCATTCCTTTTCCTGTCTGTGCATCCTCCTCCACCTTTTCACATGGTCGTCTTCACGTCTTTCTCTTCCTCTTCCTCCTCATCTGCCATGGGATTCCAGTTCCATGTATAAATACATGGTTTACTGACACAGATGGGTAAACCTGAAGAAATACTTTTTTTAATGTTTCCTTTTATAGCTTCTACTATATTATCAATCAAGTCTCATCTAGCACATCTGAAACCTACCAAGCCTGTATAGTCTAACATCCACTGACAATGAGTTATCTAGACACTCTCTCCGCATCTCTCCCCCTGCATCACTCCTGCATGGTTTAATGATCTAGGACTATTTTAATTGAACTGAAATGTGTATGAGTAAAATATTTCCCTCGATGGCTTGGTCTCTTCCGGGGGAGGAGATGGTTAGTGAGAGAAATGTAATGTATGACGCGGCCCGCTACTGATCACTATTAGCGGTGTGTGTGTGTGTTTGTGTGTGCGTGCGTGGTCCAGTTGTTGAACCTGGTCTAGAACAGGTATCCACTGTCTCTACCCAAAGCCCCCTGGTCCTTATGGTAAAGCTCTGATACTAGGCAGAGATGGAATCCCTCTAATGGTGTTCTACATTACACCTCAGAGTGGCAACACTAGTGTAGTAGAGAGACACTTTAAAGCCCAAGAGACCTGGAATTCCCCTGAAACGCCTCGACCTACTTGTCTTTCTCCCTATATGACGTCACAGGAAAGGCTCTGGGTGTTTTCCTGCCACTACAGTGTGTCTGTGCAGGGATTTCTTTAATTATGTTAATGACACTTAAGAAAACAAAACACGTTTTCCTTTATGGGGAAGGATTCCTTCAGATCATCAGTTTCATTGCACCAACTTCCTCCTCTTCCCCCCCAGACCATATCAATAGAATCTGTCTGTCCTTACCAGCATTTTCTTTGTCGTTTGTTGCCTTATGGTTAATATTATTACTGTTTAATCTTTTCTTTGCTGCGCTACATACTGCTGTCAAATAAACTGTTTTACAATATGGTGATATTTTTGTGTAAAACATGGTAACTGGTGTAACACAGGGGTGCTGGTGAAAAAAGGTAGATGTTGCCCCTTAAATCCAGAGCTAGGATTTAAAAACAAAAGTCAAATTGGGGCTGTTTTATATTTGTTCTGTTTCTTACATGTACAAGTGTGAAATGGAAATGTTATTTTGTTGTATATCCCACTACCCCGGAGACACCCTCAGAGTGGTGTCACAGCCAGGGATCCTGGAGCAATTAGGGTTGAGTGCCTTGCTCAAAGACAGATTGATAGATTTATTTTCAACTAGTCGCTCAGGGATTTGAACTAGCAGCCTTTCGGTTACTGGCCCAACGCTCTAACCACTAGGCTACCTGCTGCGATCAGCTTACCCTATTCCATCTTAACCCTACACCTGTGGTCCCTCACCCCAGCCCACTCTCCTCACAGGCTTGTATAGTAACACCAAGCAACATGCCCCACCAGAACGGCCCCAAATGGAAATAGTTATTCGGAATCTTTTCAAGCTCAATTTCTGTAGGTGACCATGCTATTTGGAGGATTGGTCAACCCAGAGATTGAAGATACACACATCTCAGCATGTTTATTTCATGCTTGGGAATTCTGTAACGTTAGCCAGTGATGGCAGACTAAAAGCATAGCTGATGTTTTGGAGCTGTCAAATCAGTGAGCAGGTACCCTTGATCATTGTCATGACGCCACACCCATCCCATCAAAGTTCATAATGAGAAAGTGTTGGCTATAAATAACTCAAATTAGGATTAATTTCAATCAGCCAAATCAAGGTGTAGATTACTTCTCACATTCCAATGTATGAACTTCTAAACAAGCATCTTAATGCAGCTCTGTGTAGCCAATGGCAATTCCCGCTTTATGTATAATGCCCGGAGCCGCTTGTGGATTTGACAGCTCTAATGCAGTTAAACCTCCACACCGTCAAAACAACCGCTATGTGGATTCGATTGAATTGAGCCCATAGTTTCTATGAATAAATGTTTGGACAGACTCCCTCTACTCAATAGTGCTACTTGGTGGTTCCATCGTTTTGTTTCTTCAGAGACTGAGGATGAAGTGTTCAAACTAGTGCTTTGTCGATTCCACTCAACTCTTGCTTGTAGCAGGTGGAGTGGAGAATGTCACTGTTAGGTTTTTTCTCTCCGTGTAATGTTTAATGAAATGGGATAAAACTATGACCAAAGTATGGAAAGATTGCTTCTACGTTGATAGTGGTCCCCTCCCCAATGTCGGTGGGATTATTAAGGGGATAGGGTGCCATCACCCTAACTCATTTTAATATACCAATGGTAACATGATGCATTGCTGTCTTAATTTTGGGGCGTGGGAATGTCTGGGTCCTCCTACGTTCTGAAACGTACAAGTATACATTTTGAAGGAGCTGTGTTAACATTTAAATGCATTCTTGCGTGTATATGATTTCATTGACAAAATGCTCTAGCCAGAAAATACATTATACATAACCTGTTGTACTGCTTGTCATTCTTGTCACATTGTGCACGTAAACATGTAAGTAGAATAAGAACAGATTCAATTGATGGGTTTCAAGTAGCAAAATTGCACCAAAGTTACAGGGAGAAAATATGTATTTACAAAGGAAAGCAAAATAAGTCTAAAATTGTGAGGTGGCTCGGACACAAAAAAATCAAAGTAGTGGCATGATTTTTATGGGGGGGAATAAAAAATACATGAACAGTACCATGAAGTAAAGGCAGCTTCAGGTTGATTCTGTCCTCAGGCATTGCAGTCAGTCAGGGCAAGGGTGTGGGGAACAGCACAACACAGTGGCATTTCATTGGTTTGGTAAGAAATAACTGTCCTATAATCAACAAATGGTCAGTTTCTCACTGTATATCTGGTTATGCATCCTCCATACATTAAAACATGATGTCCATCCAACTACAGAAGGCTTTTGTGAGGTTTGTAAGTGGCGTGTGTTGAATGTAATAAAATGGTCAGTCGAGGACAAGATGGAAACAACATTCAAATCCGTTGGAGTTCCCTGGTCCCTCTCCAGTAGTGTTCAGTATATGACAGTCATATGCCTGCCTGAAGGAGAAACATTACAATTTGCCTCATCCACATAAGTATTTATAAGGCCATATTGCGCTATTTTAGTTTATCACCGTAATTCCCAAAGCCAGTGTTTTTTAAGGCACTCTATTCAGATCTTAAACATAAACAAAATGTTCCCAGGTAGTCTTCCTGCTCACTTTGCTTCTTCCCTCTATGGCACAGTGCTGCATTACTGCTACTAGCATCCATTCAAACTCAATACTGACAGTCACATTTTCACCATTCATATCACACCACAGAGATCTGCCATGAAGGGTCGCAAGCTGAGGGGAAAACGGTAAATGAGGTGGAGAGACACTCCCCATTATTTCTGGATGGAACAAGACGTTTGGCTGTTTGTCTCCACAGAGCTGGAAGGCATCCTCAGCCATTTAAGGCTTTAAGTTTGTGGCACATTTGCAACTCTGCCAGGAAAGGAATGTGATATGCTTTTTGTCTATTGTATCATAAAAAAAGACATGATAGACAAATGATTGATGAAAAGGTGACGTGATGCAGAATTGGGCCCAGGCCTCTCTGGTTAAGGCTTTCAGTCAAAACACATGAGGAAAAACTCAAACATCTGAATAAGGTTCCTTTGATTCTGAGCACGGTAACCACAGTCTAGTGTTTGAAGTGTCCTCCGACATCCTGTAAGGCTGCATAACATCTATTTCTCCGAAGTGTGCATCATGCTCAAACTGTCCAGGGGCACTGCAGCATGCCCTGCGCTCCACCTCAACGTGAGTTCAGCATGACCACAGTGTAGGAGACACGACTATGGAACATTACATGCAGTGAGAGAGAAGGGGGAGGTTCATTAAAGTTCAGCTTTTTCTTTCAGTCAGTGTGGCCTCTCCGCTACCTCTGAACGATGTCACTGATCTCTTTGACAGATGAGAGCAGCTTGCTGAAGTCCTGCTGTGCTCCGCTGGTGCCCCCAGTGGCAGCAGGGCAGATCTGCAGCTCGCGCAGGCTACTCTCCAGTTTGTTGATGGCCTCGCGGAAGGCAAACTTGTTCCTCATCTGCTGGATGGACTCCACGTAGCTGACGCAGTACTTGGACAGGTTCTTGCCCGCCTCCAGCACGGCACTGTGGCTGCCAGTCTGCTCAGAGTTGCGTCCGATGGCGGCACGCAGCAGCTCCGTGCCCTCCAGGACCATCTCCCTGGTGATGGCAGAGTTGGGCTGGCGCTCTGGGGGTGCACGCGTCTTCCTCAGGGAGCGGCGGGTGTTCATGAGGGGGATGAAGGCTGTGGGAGAGGTCTGGTCTCCTGGGGAGGTGAGGGAGGAGAAGCCCAGGGGGCTGGAGGTGGAGCCAGACACTGAGGAAGAGGAGGTCTTTGACGGCTGTGGTTTAGAGGAGGTGCTGAGGCTGAGTTTCTTGTGGCCCTCCAGGAGAGAGCGAGCTTGGTCACTGGGGCTGGATGGGTTGTGGGAGTCTGAGGCCTTGGCTTTGGTGTCTGTGGGAGAGGGGAGCTCCTGAGTGGGGCTACGGGAGATCTTGCCTGACTTGGCACTGGAGGGCGGGGGTGGAGGGGGAGCAGGCTTGGGCTTCTGGAACTTGCCTCTCTCCCTGGGACCGGAGGAGTCCAGGTTGTGTTTGTGGCGGCGGGCCCTGCACTCGTCCCCAGCTGCCCCCAGAGTGGGAAACACGTTGGGCTTGAGCAGCTCGGCCTGCAGGGCGCTGGTCTTGGAGCTGTCTACCCCCTGCCCTGGAAGCCTCCTACTAAGCTTGGGCGTCAGGGGGCTGGACTCCGCGTCCTTAAACACCTCATCTGATGGATCCTCTGTCTTCTTGGGCAGGCGGGGTGGGGGGGTGAGGGTGCCCATGCGAGGGATGCTGATCTCTGGCTTCTCGTTGGCCCTCTTGCGGGGCAGGGCGGGCTTCCCCCCGAAGGTGCCCGAGTCAAAATGGCCTTTGTGCAGGTCGCGGGGCAGCGTGACTGACTTCCACTCAGAGCGATCCGAGCCTGGGGACATGCTGGAGGCCGAGGAGGAGCGCAGGAAACGTTTCGAGTTAGATACTATATCCTCCTCGCTGGGTGGAGTGGTGGCAGTCTTACCACTTACACTGGGCACCACCGGCGTACACTTCTTCCTGGCATGCTGAGGGGGGAACAAGGGGCCCGGGTAGGTGGGCGCCCCATTGGTAATGCCTCCTGCCCCATTGTTGTTAGCACCCAGAACCTTGTTGGGATCGTTGGTATGTGTATCACTGAAGTTGCCGTTGTTAAAGTCGTCTCGGTGGTCAGGCGCCAGTCCCCGTCTCTCCGGGTGTCCGTCCATCTCCCTGAAAGAGCTGCTGCGTTTGGGCGGGGCAGGCGCCGTCTTCTTCTTCTTCTTGATGAGGTTGAAGAGGCTGTTGCGGGACTTGTCCTTGTCTTTGGGCAGCAGGCGGTCGTCCTCGTTCAGGTTGCTGTCCAGGAACGGACGCTCTTTTCTGGGGAGCATGGGGGACACGGCCACCTCTGGCTCCAAGGCGTCTGGGTGAACACACAGACATGCATATCATCAATTGAACACTCAATAAATTGTCCCAAAGCTCTTTTGACATCTGTTAAATATGGGTTAAAAACACTTAAGGGTGCAATGCATTGAGAAGAGGGGTGTGTTAGGCGAGTCTCACCAGGGCTGTCTCCATCTCGGTCCACGTTCCTACGGAGGGTCCTGGTCTTGGTGGGCAGTTGTGGAGCCTGCTGCATGGGGCCCAGCACCACCTTCTTCCCTTTCTTGCCCAACTCCTTCTCCACCTCTGTCACATGACACACACACACACACACACACACACCAGCATCAGAGACTGTGTATTAACCTACTTCTTGCTCTTATAACCCTTAAACAGCTCTGAAGTACAGCACCTGGAAAACAGATGGCAAATTAACTCCTCTAAGCTGAAAGATTACTGACCCAAATATTATCTGGAAGTGCTTAGAAGCTATTCTCTCTCAATCTGGTTTGATCTAGCACACAACCTACAGATAATATCAGAGCTGTTTAAGGGTTATAAGAGCAAGAAGCAGGTTAATACACAGTCTCTGATGCTGGTGTGTGTGTGTGTGTGTGTGTCATGTGACAGAGGTGGAGAAGAGTTGTCTTAAATTCAGCTATAACGTGAGTAATTGTGACAATATAAGGACACTCACCGTCAGAGATGCTGGACTCCTGAAACATGGTCTCAAAGGCCTGGTGGGTCTCAGCAAAGGAGGGCCGCTCGGTCGGGTTCCACTTCCAGCCTGGGAGATAGGGAGAGAACAGGAAATGAGGTTTGCTACCAATCACAAAACTGTCTGCATGATATGAATGTGTCTGGTTATTTCACATTCAGTGATTTTTCAATATTGTCAGACATGTTTCAACTATATTGAACAAAAACACAACATGCAACAATTTCAAAGATTTTACTGAGTTACGGGATATAGAAGGAAATAAGTAAATTAAAATAAATAAATTAGGTCGTAATCTATGCATTTCACATGACTGGGAATACAGATACCTTAAAAAAAAGGTAGGGGCGTGGATCAGAAAACCAGTCAGTATCTGTTGTGACCACCATTTGCCTCATGCAGCGCGACATATCTTCTTTGCATAGAGTTGATCAGGCTGTACATTTGGGCCTGTGGAATGTTGTCCCACTCATCTTCAATGGCTGTGCGAAGTTGCTGGATATTGGTGGGAACTGGAACTTTGTCGTACACATCGATCCAGAGCATCCCACACATGCTCAATTGGTGACATGTCTGGTGAGTATGGCCGTGGAAGAACTGGGACAATTACAGATCCTTGCGACATGGGGCTGTGCATTATCATGCTAAAACATGGTGATGGCAGCGGATTAATGGCACGACAATGGGCATCAGGATCTCATCACAGTATCTCTGTGCACTCAAATTGCTATTGATAAAATGCAATTGTGTTCGTTGGAGGCGGCTTATGGTAGAGAAATTTACATTCTCTGGCAACAGCTCTGGTGGACATTTCTGCAGTCAGCATGCCAATTGTACGCACCCTCAAAACTTGAGACATCGGTGGCCACATTTTAGATTAGCCTTTTATTATCCCCAGCACAAGGGGCTCCTGTGTAATGATCATGCTGTTTAATCAGCTTCTTGATATGCCACAGCTGTCAGGTGGATGGATTATATATAGTACTTCCGGTGCCGACAGAGATGGCTGCCTCGCTTCGCGTTCCTAGGAAACTATGCAGTATTTTTTTTTTTTTTACATTGGTACCCCAGGTAATCTTAGGTTTCATTACATACAGTCAGGAAGAACTACTGAATATAAGAGCAACGTTAACTCACCATCAGTACGACCAGGAATATGACTTTCGCGAAGCGGATCCTGTGTTTTGCCTTCCAACAAGGACAATGGAATGGATCTCAGCCTGCGACCCAAAACAACGGCGTCGTAAAAGAGGCAAACGAAGCGGTCTTCTGGTCAGGCTCCGGAGACGGGCACATCGCACACCACTCCCCAGCATACTACTCGCCAATGTCCAGTCTCTTGACAACAAGGTTGATGAAATCCGAGCAAGGGTAGCATTCCAGAGAGACATCAGAGACTGTAACGTTCTTTGCTTCACGGAAACATGGCTCACTTGAGAGACGCTAACGGAGTCGGTGCAGCCAGCTGGTTTCTTCACGCATCGCGCCGACAGAAACAAACATCTTTCTGGTAAGAAGAGGGGCAGGGGCGTATGCCTTATGATTAACGAGACGTGGTGTGATCACAACAACATACAGGAACTCAAGTTAGAATTCCTCACAATCAAATGTCGACTGCATTATCCACCAAGGGAATTCTCTTCGATTATAATCACAGCCGTATATATTCCCCAAGCAGACACATCGATGGCCTTGAACAAACTTTATTTGACTCTTTGCAAACTGGAAACCACATATCCCGAGGCTGCATTCATTGTAGCTAAGGATTTTAACAAGGCTAATCTGAAAACAAGACTCCCTAAAATGTATCAGCATATCGATTGCGCAACCAGGGCTGGTAAAACCTTGGATCATTGCTATTCTAACTTCCGCGACGCATATAAGGCCCTCCCCCGCCCTCCTTAAAAGCGCGAACCACTGCTTTTAACCAGGGCAAGGTGACCGGAAACATGACCGAATACAAACAGTGTAGCTATTCCCTCCGCACGGCAATCAAACAAGCTAAGCGTCAGTATAGAGACAAAGTAGAGCCGCAATTCAACGGCTCAGACACCAAGAGGTATGTAGCAGGGTCTTACAGTCAATCACGGATTACAAAGAGAAAACCAGCCCTGTCACGGACCAGGATGTCTTGCTCCCAGACAGACTGCTTTGAGGACAATATAGTGCCACTGACACCGCCCGCAACCAAAACCTGCGGACTCTCCTTCACTGCAGCCGACGTGAGTAAAACATTTAAACGTGTTAACCCTCGCAAGGCTGCAGGCCCAGACGGCATCCCCAGCCGCGTCCTCAGAACATGCGCAGATCAGCTGGCTGGCGTCTCTTTGCGGACATATTCAATCAATCCTTATCCCAGTCTGCTGTTCCCACATGCTTCAAGAGGGCCACCATTGTCCCTGTTCCCTAGAAAGCTAAGGTAACTGAGCTAAATGACTACCGCCCCGTAGCACTCACTTCCGTCATCATGAAGTGCTTTGAGAGACTAGTCAAGGATCATATCACCTCCACCCTACCTGACACCCTAGATCCACTCCAATTTGCTTACCGCCCAAATAGGTCCACAGACGACGCAATCTCAACCACACTGCCCTAACCCATCTGGACAAGAGGAATACCTATGTGAGAATGCTGTTCATCGACTACAGCTCAGCATTTAACACCATAGTACCCTCCAAACTCATCATCAAGCTCGAGACCCTGGGTCTCGACCCCCGCCCTGTGCAACTGGGTACTGGACTTCCTGACGGACCGCCCCCAGGTGGTGAGGGTAGGTAACAACATCTCCACCCCGCTGATCCTCAACACTGGGGCCCCACAAGGGTGAGTTCTGAGCCCCCTCCTGATGGGACAGTAGTGGAGAGGGTATTAAGTTTTAAGTTCCTCGGCGTACACATCACGGACAAACTGAATTGGTCCCCCCACACAGACAGCATCGTGAAGAAGGCGCAGCAGCGCCTCTTCAACCTCAGGAGGCTAAAGAAATTTGGTTTGTTATCAAAAGCACTCACAAACTTTTACATATGCACAATCGAGAGCATCCTGTCGGGCTGTATCACCGCCTGGTACGGCAACTGCTCCGCCCACAACCGTAAGTCTCTCCAGAGGGTAGTGAGGTCTGCACAACGCATCACCGGGGGCAAACTACCTGCCCTCCAGGACTCCTACACCACCCGATGTCACAGGAAGGCCATAAAGATCATCAAGGACAACAACCACCCGAGCCACTGCCTGTTCACCCCGCTATCATCCAGAAGGCGAGGTCAGTACAGGTGCATCTAAGCAGGGACCGAGAGACTGAAAAACAGCTTCTATCTCAAGGCCATCAGACTGTTAAACAGCCACCACTAACATTGAGTGGCTGCTGCCAACACACTGACTCAACTCCAGCCACTTTAATAATGGGAATTGATGTAAAATATATCACTAGCCACTGTAAACAATGCTACTTAATATAATGTTTACATACCCTACATTTCTCATCTCATATGTATATGTATATACTGTACTCTATATCATCTACTGCATCTTTATGTAATACATGTATCACTAGCCACTGTAAACAATGCTACTTAATATAATGTTTACATACCCTACATTTCTCATCTCATATGTATATGTATATACTGTACTCTATATCATCTACTGCATCTTTATGTAATACATGTATCACTAGCCACTGTAAACAATGCTACTTAATATAATGTTTACATACCCTACATTTCTCATCTCATATGTATATGTATATACTGTACTCTATATCATCTACTGCATCTTTATGTAATACATGTATCACTAGCCACTGTAAACAATGCTACTTAATATAATGTTTACATACCCTACATTTCTCATCTCATATGTATATGTATATACTGTACTCTATATCATCTACTGCATCTTTATGTAATACATGTATCACTAGCCACTGTAAACAATGCTACTTAATATAATGTTTACATACCCTACATTTCTCATCTCATATGTATATGTATATACTGTACTCTATATCATCTACTGCATCTTTATGTAATACATGTATCACTAGCCACTGTAAACTATGTAAACACATTGTTTACATACCCTACATTACTCATCTCATATGTATATACTGTACTCAATACCATCTACTGTATCTTGCCTATGCCGTTCTTTACCATCACTCATTCATATATCTTTATGTACATATTCTTTATCCCTTAACACTTGTGTGTATAAGGTAGTAGTTTTGGAATTGTTGGGTTAGATTACTCGTTGGTTATTACTGCATTGTCGGAACTAGAAGCACAAGCATTTCGCTACACTCGCATTAACATCTGCTAACCATGTGTATGTGACAAATACATTTGATTTGATTTATATATTATATTGACAGGGATGTCAACAAATTTGTGAACAAAATTTGATAGAAATAAGCTTTTTGGCGTATGGAACATTTCTGGGATCTTTTATTTCAGCTCATGAAACATGGGACCAACACTTTACACGTTGCGTTTATATTTTTGTTCAGTATAGTTAGTCATTAGGCACTCAATGACTTCATTCCAGTAGACATTAAACAAACAAAACATGATGAAGGTAGTTAGAGAACTATTTTGAGAAGCCAGGCTGTGCCATTTAGACATAGACAGATGTATGTGTACTCACAGGCCCTCATGAGCTGGTAGACCTTCTCTGGGCAGCCCTCCGGACGGTCCATGCGGTAGTCCTTCTCTAGGAGCTCATACACCTGGGAGAGGTCTATGCCAGGGTACGGAGACATCCCATAGGTGGCGATCTCCCACAGCAACACTCCGAACGCTGGGAGTTTGGGATAACAAAGTACAGAGATTAGTCCATTTGCATGCCAAAACAAGACAATGACATTGTAATCACAATGACATAAATAATTCTAAATATCAGAAATACATTTGTCATTGAGTTACTGTGTCATCTTCAAACTCACCCCAGACATCAGATTTGATGGAGAACTTGTTGTAGGCCAGGCTCTCCGGGGCGGTCCACTTGATGGGGAACTTGGCCCCAGCGTGGGCCGTGTACGTGTCCCCCGTCATCAGCCTGCTCAGCCCGAAGTCTGCCACCTTCACCAGGTGGTTCTCCCCCACCAGACAGTTACGGGCTGCCAGGTCCCTGGAGCACAGAGCGAAAACAGAGGAGCATGATGTATTTTTTTAGGATGGCAATTCTCTTCTAATATCTATGTCTTTAGGTGTTGTCTGTTACGTGGGCACTTGAGTATGAAGCTGAGTCTCAACAAGCTTGACAATTAAAAGCAAATTGGGGAATCGACAAGAGGACATAAATCACATCTTCTAGGCCATAATAAAACATGCTGGGGCAAAGTCAATCTCACAGCAACAGCGCACATATGATATTTCTGTCTGGGGGAGGGCAAATGATAGGCAAGAGTGAGGGGCAGGGGAGGTTAGTGAAAGGTAAGAAATGCGAAGAAAGAGAAACTGAGGTTAAGCTAGTGTCATGTCTCACCTGTGGATGAAGTTCTTCCTCTCCAGGTACTCCATGGCGGAGGAGATCTGCGTGGCCATGTAGAGCAGCACCACAGCGTTGACCTCCTCCCTGTTACACTCCCTCAGGTAGTCCAGCAGGTTGCCATGGGTCATGAACTCTGTGATGATGTAGAATGGGGGCTCCCGCGTGCACACGCCTGGCAGAGAGAGAGAGGCAGAGTTAGTCACAGCACTGACAATGGCAGTACAGTGTGGCATTTCACAAAGAGACAATTAAGACTGAGGGCTCTAGTTAAAAGTAGTGCAATATCAAGGGAATGCTGTTTGAGACGCAACCTGAGACATAACCCAGTAACTCACCCAGTAGCTGTACCAGGTTGGGGTGTTTGATCTCCTTCATGACAGCAGCCTCCTTTAGGAACTCCTCCACCTCCATGGTGTCCTCCTGAGTGGGTGAGAACAGGGCCAGAGGGTCAACCACACACATCAGGTGAAAATATATTCAAAATAGTTAGATACATCTTCACTGCCTTCAGAAAGCATTCATACCCCTTGACATATTCCACATTTTGTTTAATGCAAACAGGGTGCATGTTTTAGAATATTTTTATTCTGTAAAGGCTTCCTTTTTACTCTGTCATTTAGGTTAGTATTGTGGAGTAATGACAATGTTGTTGATCCATCCTCAGTTTTCTCCTATCACAGCCATTAAACTAACTGTTTTAAGCAAATTTCAATTTACAAAAAACCCCAGATGTTTTTCGTCTATTGAGCTTCTAGTCATTTTATAGCTTCTGTTTCCAGGCCTCCTGGGCCATATACAGCGTTCCTCACTGGGTTCCCTGAATTCCTATCGGACCTTGTAGTCATAGCAGATAATATTCACATTTTTGGTGACTTTAATATTCACATGGACAAGTCCACAGACCCACTCCAAAAGGCTTTCGGAGCCATCATCGACTCAGTGGGTTTTGTCCAACATGTCTCTGGACCTACTCACTGTCACAGTCATACTCTGGACCTAGTTTTGTCACATGGAATAAATGTTGTGGATCTTAATGTTTTTCCTCATAATCCTGGACTATCGGACCACCATTTTATTACGTTTGCAATCGCAACAAATAATCTGCTCAGACCCCAACCAAGGAGCATCAAAAGTCGTGCTATAAATTCTCAGACAACCCAAAGATTCCTTGATGCCCTTCGAGACTCCCTCTGCCTACCCAAGGACGTCAGAGGACAAAAATCAGTTAACCACCTAACTGAGGAACTCAATTTAACCTTGCGTAATACCCTAGATGCAGTTGCACCCCTAAAAACTAAAAACATTTGTCATAAGAAACTAGCTCCCTGGTATACAGAAAATACCCGAGCTCTGAAGCAAGCTTCCAGAAAATTGGAACGGAAATGGCGCCACACCAAACTGGAAGTCTTCCGACGAGCTTGGAAAGACAGTACCGTGCAGTATCGAAGAGCCCTAACTGCTGCTCGATCATCCTATTTTTCCAACTTAATTGAGGAAAATAAGAACAATCCAAAATGTATTTTTGATACTGTCGCAAAGCTAACTAAAAAGCAGCATTCCCCAAGAGAGGATGGCTTTCACTTCAGCAGTAATAAATTCATGAACTTCTTTGAGGAAAAGATCATGATCATTATAAAGCAAATCATTATAAATCTGTGTATTCCTCCAAAGTTCAGTTTGAGTCTGTACAACTCTGCCAGGATCTAGGATCAAGGGAGACACTCAAGTGTTTTAGTACTATATCTCTTGACACAATGATGAAAATAATCATGGCCTCTAAACCTTCAAGCTGCATACTGGACCCTATTCCAACTAAACTACTGAAACAGCTGCTTCCTGTGCTTGGCCCTCCTATGTTGAACATAATAAATGGCTCCCTATCCACCGGATGTGTACCAAACTCACTAAAAGTGGTAGTAATAAAGCCTCACTTGAAAAAGCCAAATCTTGACCCAGAAAATATTAAAAACTATCGGCCTATATCGAATCTCCCATTCCTCTCAATTGTTTTTGAAAAAGCTGATGTGCAGCAACTCACTACCTTCTTGAAGACAAACACTGTATACGAAATGCTTCAGTCTGGTTTTAGACCCCAACATAGCACTGAGACACTTGTGAAGGTGGTAAATTACATTTTAATGGCATCAGACCGAGGTTCTGCATCTGTCCTCGGTGCTGCATCTGACCTTAGTGCTGCTTTTGATACCATCGATTTGAAACCCAAATTGGTCTACACGGACAAGTTCTGGCCTGGTTTAGATCTTATCTGTCGGAAAGATATCAGTTTGTCTCTGTGAATGGTTTGTCCTTGACAAATCAACTGTACATTTCTGTGTTCCTCAAGGTTCCGTTTTAGGACCACTATTGTTTTCACTATATATTTTACCTCTTGGGGATGTCATTCGAAAACATAATGTTAATTTTCACTGCTATGCGGATGACACACAGCTGTACATTTTAATGAAACACGGTGAAGCCCAAAAATTGCCCTTGCTAGAAGCCTGTGTTTCAGACATAAGGAAGTGGATGGCTGCAAACTTTCTACTTTTAAACTCAGACAAAACAGAGATGCTTGTTCTAGGTCCCAAGAAACAAGAGATCTTCTGTTGAATCTGACAATTAATCTTGATGGTTGTACAGTCGTCTCAAATAAAACTCTGAAGGACCTTAGCGTTACTCTGGACCCTGATCTCTATTTTGACAAACATATCAAGACTATCAATGACAGCTTTTTTTCATAACACGTAACATTGCAAAAATCAGAAACTTGTCCAAAAATGATGCAGAAAAATGTATCCATGCTTTTGTTACTTCTAGGTTAGACTACTGCAATGCTCTACTTTCCGGCTACCCGGATAAAGCACTAAATACACTTCAGTTAGTGCTAAATACTGCTGCTAGAATCCTGACTAGAACCCCAAAATTGTATCATATTACTCCAGTGCTAGCCTCCCTAAACTGGCTTCCTGTTAAGGCAAGGGCTGATTTCAATGTTTTACTGCTAACCTACAAAGCATTACATGGGCTTGCTCCTGCCTATCTTTCCGATTTGGTCCTGCCGTACATACCTACAAGTACGGTACGGTCACAAGACGCAGGCCTCCTAATTGTCATCCCTAGAATTTCTAAGCAAACAGCTGGAGAGAGGGGTTTCTCCTATAGCTCCATTTTTATGGAATGGTCTGCCTAACCATGTGAGAGAAGCAGACTCGGTCTCAACCTTTAAGTCTTTATTGAAAACTCATCTCTTCAGTAGGTCCTGTGATTGAGTGTAGTTTGGCCCAGTAGTGTGAAGGTAGACGGAAAGGCTCTGGAGCAACGAACCACCCTTGCAGTCTCTGCCTGGTCAGTTCCCCTCTCTCCACTGGGATTCTCTGCCTCTAACCCTATTACAGGGGCTGAGTCACTGGCTTACTGGTGCTCTTGCATGTCGTCCCTAGGAGGGTTGCGTCACTTGAGTGGGTTGAGTCACTGATGTGATCTTCCTGTCTGGGTTGTCGCCCCCCCTTGGGTTGTGCCGTTGGGGGAGCTCTTTGTGGGATATACTCGGCCTCGTCTCAGGATGGTAAGTTGGTGGTTGAAGATATCCCTCTAGTGGTGTGGGGGCTGTGCTTTGGTAAAGTGGGTGGGGTTATATCCTGCCTGTTTGGCCCTGTACAGGGGTATCATCGGATGGGGCCACAGTGTCTCCTGACCCCTCCTGTCTCAGCCTCCAGTATTTATGCTGCAGTAGTTTGTGTCAGGGGGCTATGATCAGTCTGTTATATCTGGAGTATTTCTCCTGTTTTATCCGGTGTCCTGTGTGAACTTAAGTATGCTCTCTCTAATTCTCTCTTTCTCTCTCGGAGGACCTGAGCCCTAGGACCATGTCTCAGGACTACCTGGCATGATGACTCCTTGCTGTCCCCAGTCCACCTGGCCGTGCTGCTGCTCCAGTTTCAACTGTTCTGCCTGCGGCTATGGAACCCTGACCTGTTCACCGGACGTGCTACCTGTCCCAGACCTGCTGTTTTCAACTCTCTAGAGACAGCAGAAGCGGAAGAGATACTCTCAATGATCGGCTATGAAAAGCCAACTGACATTTACTCCTGAGGTACTGACCTGTTGCACCCTCGACAACCACTGTGATTATTATTATTTGACCATGCTGGTCATTTATGAACATTTGAACATCTTGGCCATGTTCTGTTATAATCTCCACCCGGCACAGCCAGAAGAGGACTGGCCACCCTCATAGCATGGTTCCTCTCCAGGTTTCTTCCTAGGTTTTAGCCTTTCTAGGGAGTTATTCCTAGCCACCGTGCTTCTACACCTGCATTGCTTGCTGTTTGGGGTTTTAGGCTGGGTTTCTGTACAGCACTTTAATATATCATCTGATGTAAGATAGGCTATTTAAATAAATTAGATTTGATTTCGCCTCATGGCGAAATCCCTGAACAGCTTCCTTCCTCTCCGGTAACTGAGTTAGGAAGGACGCCTGTATCTTTATAGTGACAGGGTGTATTGATACACCATCCAAAGTGTAATTAATAACTTCACCATGCTCAAAGGGATATTCAGTGTTTGCTTTTTAATTTAGTTATTTTTACTCATCTATCAATAGGTTCCCTTCTTTGCGAGGCATTGGAAAACCTCCCTGGTCTTTGTAGTTGAATCTGTGTTTGACATTCACTGCTTGACTGAAGGGCCTTACAGATAATTGTATGTGTGGGGTACAGCGATGAGGTAGTCATTAAAAAACTATGTTAAACACAATTATTGCTCACAAGTCCATGCAACTTATTATGTGACTTGTTCAGCAATCTTTTTACTCCTGAACTTATTTAGGTTTGCCATAAGAAAGGGTTTGAATATTTATTGACTCAAGCCATTTCAATTAATTTATCATTTCAAAAAACATAATTCCTCTTTGACATTATGTGGTATTGTGTGTATGCCAGTGAACAAAAATCTAAATCTAATCCATTTTAAATCCAGGCTGTAACAAAATGTGGAAGGGGTGTGAATACTTTGATGGCACTGTAGACTATACGCATGGCTAGCTTCACATGTTTCTACCTATAGATGCGTTACAATAAGTGTGTTTGCTCAGCAGATGTCTAAACGGAGTAACCTTCTTCTGTTCTACACCAGGTGGTGGTATACTCAGCACAGTTCCCAGTTCCCATCACACCATCCTGAAACTCCACTGTTATTTTACAACTGCCTAACTAAGACTACAAGCAGCTAAAAGACAATATTGACTACAGCACTGCATTAGGGTGGCAGGTAGCCTAGCGGTTAAAGCGTTGGGCCAGTAACCGAAAGGTAGCTGGTTCGAATACCTGAGCCGACAAGGTGAAAAATCTGTTGATGTGCCCTTGAGCAAGGCACTTAACCCTAATTTGACCCATGAGCGCCATACTACTATTATGGCTGACCTTGTAAAACAACACATTTCACTGCACCTATCCGGTGTATGTGACAAATAAAATAAACCAAAAACACTGTCATCAACTCATTCTGATGGTTTAATCCCCCTCCCTAGACTCCCAACAAACCCCCTGAGACGTGTACCTTGAGGGTCTTGACGGCCACGGTGAGGCTGTACTTCTTCCAGATCCCCTCGTAGACCTCTCCGTACTGGCCCCCACCCAGCTTGTGCTTCATGGTGATGTCGGTGCGCTCCATCTCCCACTTGTCATAGTTGGGTGACACGCCATAGATGGTGGGCTTGTTGCGTTTGGGCGCCGGGTAGTGCAGTGTGGTGATGAGGCCATCGGCTACCGTGGAGTGGTGGTGAACCAGCTCTGCCAGGGTGTTGAATCGACTCTCAGACGACACATATAGCTGGGGTAAGGGAGAAGAGGGAAGAGACCATTTCCAGTTGAGACTATGACTGTTAAGCCCATAACAGAAAGGAGATTCAATGACCTTGGGAGTGAGAGGTTGGTTGGAGCAACACCGGAGATGTGGGTTTAAATCCAGCTCGAGTTACATAGATGTTAAATAGGTCACTTTACATTAAAGTGTCTAATAGATGAACACCAAAGAGGATAGATAAATGATTCTGTAGTATGAATCACCTGAACTGGCTGGATATGATAATATGTGGAAAAGCAGCACACTCAGAAAGCACGGAGAGCAAGAAAAGCACTTTCCAGCAGCAGATGATCTCTGGCGAGAGATATTGGTCAAGGCTGACTGAACACAGTCTTTTCCATTGTCCATGTCTTATATAAGACCACAGTCCCAGATCCTGTGTTCCACTGTGGAAACATTCCGCACTCTTCATATCTGGATGGATTTCCAGAGTTTATAACATAATGTAAATGGAGATAATGTAAGTAGGTACTAACTGAGTAGGTAGGTCGTGAAAGAACCTGAAAAGAGCCGCATCCGAAGGTCCGGAACAATAAAGAGGCCTGTTCCGTTGTTCAACTACCTCACAATCAGCTTAAAGCTCCAACTTGACCACTTATCAGGGCCTGTCTCAGTAAAAACCATCCAAGTGGGAGCTCAATTTCATTAACACAAGAATCTGGGCTGATCAGAATACTGTCAATCACTGTGTTGTGTGGGGGTGATATGAGGAGTGTTCCACAGACAGGAGAGGTACACATATTGGGAAAGTCTGCATTCCAGCCGGCTGATTGTGAGCACAGTGGGAGACAGCGGAACTGCAGGGGATAGGGAGGGTAGGAGATTGATACTTTAAAACACACACACGCACGAGACCAGTGTGTGTGTGTCATTTTGTCTACGTGTGTGTGTTTGTGTGCGCGTGCTGGTCTGGTGTGGAACAGAGAGGTCGTTTGGAGCATTCCTCTCGTGCATGCCGTTCCACTCGCTCACCTCTGTGCAGTGAGGAATGCTGGGATCCGTATGACATAGAAAGGATGGCAGCTGTCCTGCGGTGGAGGTGGTTTACCTCAGCTGGCCTGACAGACAGCTGGGTTAAGAGAGGGGAGAAGACAGCTGGCAGACTGACTATCCTAATACTCGTACGACTTCTTTCCCAGTCTCCATTCCTCCTGACCACTAATAACGGTTGGTATAGCACAATAACAGTGTGTCCTAACAGTCACATACAGCCTCCTTTCCTTCAAACGGACAGGCTTCTGCAATGAATGATGATGCTGGTTGAGCTGAAAATATAATAGGTTGATAATTAACTATTAGGTACCGATTTTTCCACTCACTGTATTTTCACCTGGATTTGGTCTTCAGCATCTTTCTATTGAGGTCAGTGGTCATGAAGGAGAGAAGAGGCCATTTTAGAGTGTTGAAATATAGGCCTCTAACCTTAACCAGTTCCAGACCTGCCGTGTCCTCTCTAAATGAGCCTTTCCCAGAGGGGGTACAGTAAGCTGCTCTGTGGAGACCTCCACTAAAGCCCACTGTCTGCCTTGGCCACAGCTTAATGGGCTGTATAACCAGAGGAGCTCAGTGAGACAGTCATGCCACTTACAGCTGCCTCCAATAATCACCTAACCAGAGAGAGAGGTAAAACCCATGGATGTTTAGGACTTGGGGACATAGGACTCTGGCAGTGGTAGAAAAAGTACCCAATTGTCATACTTGAGTAAAAGTACCTTAACAGAAAATGACTTTAGTAAATGTTGCCCAGTACAACCCTACTTGAGTAAAAGTCTTAAAGCATTTGGTTTTAAATATACGTAAGTATCAAAAGTAAATGTAATTGCTCAAATATACTTAAGTATCAAAAGTAAATGTATAAATCATTTCAAATTCCTTATGTTAAGCAAACCATATGGCACAATGTTCTTATTTTTATTTACGGCTAGCCAGAGGCATGCTCCAACACTCAGACATCATTTACAAACGAAGCATGTGCTTAGTGAGTTCGCCAGACGAGAGGCAGTAGGGATGACCAGGGATGTTCTCTTGACAATTGTGTGAATTAGATAATTTTCCTGTCAGGCTAAGCATTCAAAATGTAACATGTACATTTGGGTGTCAGGGAAAATGTATGGAATAAAAAGTATAATATTTTCATAAAGTACATAAATGTAGTGAAGTAAAAGTAGCCAAAAATATAAAATAGTAAAGATACCCCCAAAAAACAAATTAAGTAGTACTTTCAAGTATTTTTACTTAAGTACTTACACCATTGGTCTCTGTCTGGGCACCTTTACATATGAAGATGTGATAGAGTAGAGGTAGGTGGTGTGTGAGTACTGTATATCCTCACCTTCCCGTCGGAGGCCGTGTTGATCCTGTAATGGTAGACGCGACCCTCGTAGCGCAGTGAGATAGACCTCTGCCCGGGGCTGCTCTCGCTCTCCCTGACCAGGAAGCTGCCGTTGATACCCGAGCTGAGCAGGTACTCAGCAGCATTGCGCGACACAGGCCCATGGTACCAGCTGTGCTTCTCCAGGCTGTTGACCGGGGTGATGTAGTTACTGGGCACCCAGCCCTGGCCGTGGTTGGTCTGTGCCTCGCACCACTCCCCATTATGGTTATAACCCAGGACTCGCAGCTTCTCTCCTGCAGCACGGGTGGACATGCCATTAGGGTGAAAGCAGGGGAAACTACAGAGGGATTCTACACTACATGCGAGACCTTTAAGGAGTACGGCAGGCGGTTTATATAGACACCACTCCAAGTAGATTTCTACTGGTTAAAGGAGAAACGTCACATGTAAAAGAGACTTACTATAGAATGGTTGATTTGTTGCTATAAATGACTAGTATAGTTACTATCCTAAAGGTTCTACATTCTACACAATTGAGGCGATGCTTGCGCGGAGCTTGTGCTAACGTTTATTTCCAGTTGCATCATAGACCAACATGAAAGTGCCACATACTCAGTATTCTGAGACTGAGCCAGAGTGGTTAATCCACTGTATCTAATGTAATGTTTACTCAGATTGTGACACTGGGTTTTTTTCCCATTGGTTATGGAGTTAGCAGGGTTGACGTCACTGTCTGATCCTGGTTTCAGACTCAGCATAGCGGCTCAGCATAAACTACAATTCACAAGAGAGTTTAATGCAAAAGTGTATTAGTTAATAATATATGTATTTTTAAACATTAACATGAAAACTGTACTTTTCAATTTGGAGATATGAAGATACGATGCCAACCCAACTTGTTTAGTAAGAAGCCCTAATTGAAGCAGCCCTAGACTTCTGTATAAAATCTACCCTTATATAGCCTTAGTGACACAACTATTTACATTGCCTTATTACATAACGTATTTTGCCTTTTTATTTCCTGGTATTTAAATATGCATTTTTGCATCTCTCTCCTGCCTGCTGCATTGTGTTCCAGCCGCTCCAGTGGAAAGAGCTCTTTGCGACAATGGGACCAGCTATGCTAGTTCGCAATAGCAGTAGCAGGTAGCAACAGCGCTCGTCCAATGATTTGTTTTATGTTTTAACACTGACACATGGAATCATTACGTTGTCTTAGCCTGTATATGTTCGACCTAGCTGACAATCAAGGAGAGATAGGGAACGGGACACAAATATGTGGATTTCCAGACAGTCTAAACCCTCCCCATCCCCCCGAGAGGACACTGTATCCATCTCAGCGCAGTCAGAACTTTTAAATGAAGATAAAAACACAAGCAGTCACACACACACACACAGTCCTGTTTATCTACCGCTGATAAGGGCCGTTTTGCACATTGACCCCATGACGAAGGCAGGTCCCTGACAACAATAAGACCAGAGGGAGTATTTTCACACAGCCTGTTGATGCTCTCTGGGCTATGATGGACGGTTTTACTGTTAAACGTTTCAGAGCACAGAGACGGTTCTCTGACGGGAATCTAATGTACCCTCACAGAGACGGTTCTGTGATGGGAAACTAATGTACCCTCACAGAGACTGTTCTGTCATGGAAAACTAATGTACCCTCACAGAGACGGTTCTGTGACGGAAAACGAATGTACCCTCACTGAGACGGTTCTCTGACGGGAAACTAATGTGCCCTCACAGAGACGGTTCTGTGATGGGAAACTAATGTACCCTCACAGAGACGGTTCTGTGATGGAAATCTAATGTACCCTCACAGAGACGGTTCTGTGATGGGAAACTAATGTACCCTCACAGAGACGGTTCTGTGATGGGAAACTAATGTACCCTCACAGAGACAGACTCACAGTGCAGAGCTGGGGACTGTTCCATTTCAAGTCACAGTACTGCATTTGATCGCAACTTTCTGTCACACACGCACTCACACACATTCTCTTACCTTTAGTTATGCTGAGAGTGTTGTCCCCACTGGCCACAAAGTCATACAGCGCAACAAAAAGGTTGGGGTCATTCTCGCTGGGCCCGGCCAACAGGTTCTCTTTTGAGTTCCAGCGGGCCGCTTCGGTCAGACCCTGGGGCTCAAAGTCTGGTCTCTGGAGAGCTTCTGGAACACACAACAGACAGGTCCAACGTGAGAACATGTCTTTATCTATTAAACAAGTGGACATTGGGGGAAAGAGCGAGATCGGGAACTGGGAGTGAGTCGATCAGATCTGTGTTAAATAAAGCAACAACTAATCAAGTCAATAGACTGTCTATCACCATGTCATAGAAACAGACATAAGAGAAAAATACATTCTCAATGTACTGACATTTCAGTCTTCAGGCTATTCCAGGAACACACACAGACACTTAACACATTACAAACACTAAAGTCATTCACACCTGTATATGTAGCCTGTTCTTTAAAGAAAAAAGTCCCCCCGTCACACTGAAGGAACATTTCTCAGAAAAAGTTTCATAGTTGCACTATTGTGCTGGCCTGCACAGCAGCTGTGATTTGACTATGGTATTAAAGGCAGCAATATGAACTGAGATCTTTCATTAAGACCAGGCCGATAACATTGTCCATCTCTGCACTACTTACCTTTCATTTCCTGGAGTACCACGGCTTTGCTTCAATTTCAAGACATTGTTTTCAATAACAAGACTCTCCAATAAGAGTTGACCCATCTTTGCCTGCAATGTTGTAGTAAGAAGGGAAATTCTAACTGTGATAAGCTTCCAATAAGGTCTGAAATAACACTGTTTACAGGCACTACAACAACAGATTATGCTCATTATACCCAAATAATGGGAGTTTGAGAGCCTGAGAGGTATCTGGATGACACATCAATGTCACCAGAACTGGAGAGAGAGAGTTGCAGAAGAGAGGTGGAAACAAAGGAAAGAGATAGAGGTGACTTCATTGTGTGATGGTGACTTTATTGTGTGATGGTGACTTTATTGTGTGATGGTGACTTCATTGTGTGATGGTGACTTTGTGTGATGGCGACTTCATTGTGTGATGGTGACTTTATTGTGTGATGGTGACTTCATTGTGTGATGGTGACTTTATTGTGTGATGGTGACTTCATTGTGTGTTGGTGACTTTATTGTGTGATGGTGACTTCATTGTGTGATGGTGACTTCATTGTGTGGCCAAATCAGCTGTTTCAGCACCTTGCGCCTCTCACCACACACCTCCTCAGCTCGGACACGGCCTGAGAAAGCCAGGGAGAAACTTTTGATCATCTGCTGAGGCCATAGTGATACCCGAGAGAAAGGACAGGCCTGTTGGTAGTAGGCTAACCCACTGAGTTTATGCTAAACATTCCATTCAGGAGACAGGGAGGCTGTGATATAGTGAACCCTGGCAAAGCACTGATCCCTGATTGTTATGATCTTTATTTGTATCTTATGTCAAGCCAACAGCCCTGACAGAGCAATCTGGTGAAATGCAGACTGGAAGACTATTTTGTGTTCTACTGTGGGCATACATAGCGTGATGAGAGCCACAGAGAGAGATCAAATAAATCCATGGTTACCACACACTGCTGACCGGCTCTAACTGGGTGCTGGGCACAGGACAGACCTTAGGGATGTGCATGATGAACATTCCTGAGGAGTCTGCGATAAGAGGCATCTGAACACATTCTGCTCCCCAGCATTGAGCCACTGGTAGAGGGGCCTCCTGTTAACAGTGGATTGGGATTGCAGAGCAAGAACTTAACCATTCAGACAATGAGCAGAAAGAAGGTCTCTCACTCTATAATCTATAATCATCCCTATCTTTCTAACTATAGGCTACAAGTGCAAGGGTGCACATGAGGAAAGACGGCTTGATTTCTGAAAGTGAGCGGCTGAAATCAATCGAACTCCAAGGCTATGATTCAAGTCGGAAAAAATAAGCTCTTCGATTTTGGAGAATAAACATTGGCAAACGAAGGTTGCATGGTGACGAAATAACAAGAGTTGGAGGAAGATAAACAAATTACTGTACTGAGTAAGACATGAGAGGAGGGGGTGGAGGGGACAGACTGGTGTGTGGGCACTAGAACAGCCAACCCCCTACACATACTGTATGTCCATTTTACTGACCACAAACACCTCTGCTCTTAGTGAGTGAAGAGTGACAGCAGACTGATACACTGCATGATATCAGAGAGAGAAATGGAATGAGACTGAACATGAGGCTAAAAAGAAAGAAGGAAAGCTAGAAATCCAGCAGTAGCTCATGGAGAGGCGGGGATTACATCATATCCTGACTACATTACTGGGGAAGAGAATCCATCCAGCAGTGATGAAATATGTGTGGAAATCGAGGCACTCTATGACAGAGATGGTATGAGTATTACAGATGAACTGATGAGCTGAAACTAACCCCAAACACACTGACAGAACACAGGATACATAGATTGGCCTGGTGGAGTTTATCACAACCAGTACCTTCTTGACCTCAGATCAAAACACAGAAGGTCCAAACATTCCAGTTCCATGATGTAGAGCCAAGCCACGTGAGGTGAAGGACGGAAAATAACTCACGCTTGGGCGATTCTGTTGCATCACCTGGCTGTTGACAACTGTGACGGGTGACAAAGAGTATGATGCTGGATCAAGCCTGAGATCTGGAGGTCTAACCACTGTTTGGAGATCCTATCTGGATCTGGTGCCGCTGTAGACTAGTTAGCTCCCCCCGGCTCTACTGTGGTTAGGTCAAACATTGGGGCATTAAACATGAGGGTGAGTGAACCTGCCACACAGAGGGGGTCCGGTGTAAATGGCTAGGAGTTATTGAAGAATTTGCAACACATTCTGTTGCTATCAGTAATGTCAACTGAAAGAAGAGTAAATTGGGGTTTATCTTTCCTCTTGCAAATTCATTCAGTGGATATTCTTCCAGAGGGAATTGCTTCATTTTTTTAAGAGAAATACAGAACACTTAATTCCAAATCAGAGACTGTTCATTCAACATGCTTTTTGGTCCATCTTCATTTTTGTGTATGTAAAATTATATGAAAGGGTGTGTTTGAAAGATTAATCAACATTCACTTTGCTGGAATGTGTTCCGGGACCATTTTACACAATCCTGGGAGAAATGGTGTAAAAACGTACTCAATTGTCATACTTGAGTAAAAGTAAAGATACCTTAATAGAAAATTAGGCAAGTAAAAGTGAAAGTCACTCAGTAAAATGCTACTGCAGTAAGTCTAAAAGTATTTGGTTTTAAATATACTTAAGTAGCAAAAGTAAATGGAATCGCTAAAATGTACTTAAGTATCAAAAGTAAAAGTAGAAATAATTTCAACTTCCTTATATTAAGCAAACCAGACGGCAGTTTTTTTTCTCCTTTCATTTACAGATAGCCAAGGGCACACTCCAACACTCAGAAATAATTTATAAACGAAGCATGTGTGTTTAGTGAGTGACAGATCAGAGGCAGTAGAGATGACCAGGGTTGTTCTCTTGATACGTGTGTGAATTGGACCATTTTCCTGTCAAAATGTAATGACTACTTTTGTGTGTCAGGGAAAATGTTTGGAGTAAAAAGTACATTATTTTCTTTAGGAATGTAGAAGTAAAAGTTGCCCAAAATATAAATAGTAAAGTAAAGTACAGATACCCCCAAAAAACGACTTAAGTAGTACTTTCAAGTATTTTTTACTTAAGTACTTTACACCACTGCCTGGGAGCATGTGACATGGGCCATTTCACAGTCTTCCATTACAAAACAATTTCACGGTTGAAACTCAATGTACTCTGGATTTCCCAGAATTCCATTAATCTTTGATTCAGGCTAATCCATTTAGCTCATCTTTGTTTCAAGTAGGGCAGAGTGTAGGCTTGGAAAAGAAGTACAATAGCACACTTTACAAGGCATTTAGTCCTAAACAAAACTCTACAACTCAGTTCAACTTGTCTTTGCACTTCATAACGTAGAAAAGCAATAAACAAGATGTAAATCTTAGCAAAGCACAAAAAGGAAAGTGTAGATTTAGATAAGATCCTCTCTCCTCATAAACAAAAGTAAAACGGGCCCAGCCGGGAATCAGATTTCCTTGTATTCTCTCCCCCCCCCCCTTCTTTCCTCTGCACCGAGCCAGTGTGTCTGGCTTCCCTCTCCCTCCGCTCTCCCTCTCTCCCCCTCCTCCGCTTTCCAGAGCCCAGGAACGACAGAGGCTTAGAGAGCTCATCTTCTCCCTCTCTCGACCTTCTCACCTCCCTGCCCAGCACAACCAGCTCCTCTACACTGTGCTCTCCTTTCTTTCTCTGACCATCTTTGTCTTTCTCTGAGAATCAATCCCAAAACAAAAATCGCAATACCCCATGCCAACCCGCCTACAGCAGTTCCTCAAATTCTTACCTTCCAAGTAGCAGCTGGAGGAGGACGAGAGGCCTTTCTTAGATTTACACCCCACCAATTTCAGGCAAATCTCCAACATTTTCATTTGCTTTCTTTCGCTTCCACTTTAAAAATCTTGTTAGTTTGTCGGCCCAGTGTCCCTTCGGTTACCTTTCGACGGCAGATCAACAGAAAAAGTTAGACATTTTTTGTGGTCGGTCATGAAAAGACAAAGAACATGAACAAAGAACAAGACAAAAAAGGTTAAGGAACAAGGGATTCTGCTTTTCTCCTCAGAATCTTTGGCTGCTATTACCCTTTTCTCTCCTCTCTTTCACCAAACAGAAAAGCGAACTCTGTGCTGCCAGCAAAGTCTACAAACTTTCTAGTCCAAGCGGCTCCATCTTTTTTTCTCTCTGGTCTTGGTTAGCTCCTCTCCGGAGGAGGCAGAAACGACCCAAAAGTGTCCGAAAGCGTGCTGGACATGCGGATGTGTCAGTTGAGTGGGCAGTAGGGCAGTCCGGATGGTGCCATTCCCGCTCCTGTCCCCTGTGTGTGTGTGTGTGTGTGTGTGTCCGTTAGCAGGAGAAGCACAGGGACTCACTCGTGCTACAGGCTGCCAACAAAGGGCCTCTTTCAGGATCTGCCTGCTGCACTGAATGACATCAGCTGGTTGGGCCCTCCCACCTCCCCCAACACACACTCAAGAAAGTGAGAGAGAGAACCACTATACACACACACCAAGAAGAACACAAACAGAAACACACCAGTGTGCCAAAAACACATTCAAAAAGACAGATGAAACCTCTGTTGACAACAAAACTTGAAGTTAAAACTGAAAAGTCCATTCTGAAAAGTTTCTCTTTGTCCTTCTGTTTGAGAGAGTCACAAGACACTTTTTCTAAAGCCCCTCCTCCAGGACTTCAAACCCCACCCTCACTTCTCCCCCTCTTCCTCCCCCTTTCTCTTGCTCGGTTCTAAAATGTTTACAGGTTAGAGAGTGGGGTCTGGAAAATGGCTGGCTTTTTAAAGGCACAATAGTTGGAGCTTGTTGTAGAGCGCTATTACACAGTCAGATAACAGAGAAAAGCCCTCCCTTAACTTTTAAACTACTCAAATAAGGTTGAATTGCCCCGGGCTGTGTCAACTGGAGGTGAACTGTGATAACTGTGAAATCTAATATGTCTCAACTGATAAAATAAAGACATTCATCCAAAAGAAACATGCAGTGCCATGTGCTTCTAGGGAGAGACTGTTTGGCTGTTTCTGTGAGGAACAAAGAATCTCTGGCAGAAGTCAGGCACTCTTGCGACATGCCTTTCTCTAGCTCGGTTTTCCCTCAGCTGTCTTTAGAGTGGCCATCCATGTGTTGCGTCATACTTTAGCATCTTATGCCTTGGCAATGTTATCAGCAAGAGTCACTTGAATGAATAGACAATTACAGGCACAACCATGCAGTTGCTCCAAAACCAGAACATTGACACAATAAAAGGTGCAGAGGTAATTGTGGGTAAATTAAGTGTTACCACTATAGACGGAAGGCAATACTCAATATAGTCATAGACGGATAGACTTGTGACTTCAGTCGAGACCAGTATCCCTCAAAACAGCAGGTTATTCACTTCCCTTTATGCAGATGCTGTGTGTGTGTGTGTTACCTCTGCAGAGATCAGAGGCACACTTCAGCGGGTGACTCCAGACTGGCTGGAACCTTAGATGTGTCACTCCACAGCCCAGAAGCACACTGATAAAAGGACTGAATCAAGACCAGGAGCCTGTTGCTATTGTTATGCCAGTCAATGAGGTTGTTATGCCAGTCTATGAGGTGTGAGTGCAGCAGTGTTGAAGGTGGTAATATGCCACCAAGAAGACCATAGGATTCTCCTAATGAGAGAGAAATATTCACAACTTTTTTTGTTTACTGACAAAATATTCTAACATTCTATGCGATCCTCAAATCGGGTGGAAATCCATACTTCAAACTCTTGGACATTAAGGCTACCCAATGGGCTATGGATCCAAAAGGGTCATGGGTTTGAACTGGGCATCTTTTTCATTCAAGTTACTGTATCTTAACTGTGTGACTAATGTCGGGCGTGGGGGGGGTGACATGTAGGCATTCTGACACATGGCGTTGCACTAAGTGATGACCTAAGTGCCCAGAGCATCCAGTCACATGCCAACATCATCTCAGCCTGGCATGGCAAACATGTGCGTTCCTCTCGCCCACACAGAGCCTGCACAATAATCAAAGAGAAACGTACCCGCATCCTCCATCGCCCCGAAACCCCATTAACTCACCACAGTCACTGAGCAGAGAGGGAAGAGGAGAGATGGAGGCGAGGCTGTAAAAAAGCGAGGGGGAAAAAGGTTGCAGATGGAGAAACATGAAGCACATTGTTTGGCGATGAGCTCATAGGAGAATCACTCCATTGCGTTTTATATAATCCGTCTCTCTCAGTATGTTAACAGTTAGCTGACGTACACAGGATGGTTTTCGGTCCTTTTCCTATTTTGCCCTGTTCTTTGTTCCCTTTTTCGAACCCCTCCAGCACAGAAAAGTTGGGGACTAAACTAAACAAAGCAGCAATGTGAAACACCATTTTAGTGTTGACAGCAAACCTTACAGAGCGGTAATTACGTGGGACAAGGAAAATATTCAGACAATGTTCAGGTAGTAACCTGAATATGGATATTCATGCTGAAAATGTACTAATATAACGCAAGCCCCTCTAGTGTAGGTCACAAAGGAATGCATCTAAAGATCATTAGAAGCTAAATTGATAATGATAGCTGCTGTGACCATTGACTAATATGGATGATATCCGGTTGAAAGGGAAATGAAAAGGAGTAAAAGACCAACAGATGGGTAGTAGAGTGGTATTAGGTAGACATTACCAAAAATCAGCTGCTCTGGGATCCATCATGTTGCTGTGGACTGGATGAATTGAAGAGAAGTAACCATAGGCTTCCAACAAAACATATACAGTGCCTTGCGAAAGTATTCGGCCCCCTTGAACTTTGCGACCTTTTGCCACATTTCAGGCTTCAAACATAAAGATATAAAACTTGCCACTCTTCCATAAAGGCCAGATTTGTGCAATATACGACTGATTGTTGTCCTATGGACAGAGTCTCCCACCTCAGCTGTAGATCTCTGCAGTTCATCCAGAGTGATCATGGGCCTCTTGGCTGCATCTCTGATCAGTCTTCTCCTTGTATGAGCTGAAAGTTTAGAGGGACGGCCAGGTCTTGGTAGATTTGCAGTGGTCTGATACTCCTTCCATTTCAATATTATCGCTTGCACAGTGCTCCTTGGGATGTTTAAAGCTTGGGAAATCTTTTTGTATCCAAATCCGGCTCCAGTTTTTGAATTTATTAAAAAAGTTTGAAATATCCAATAAATGTCGTTCCACTTCATGATTGTGTCCCACTTGTTGTTGATTCTTCACATAAAAATACAGTTTTATATCTTTATGTTTGAAGCCTGAAATGTGGCAAAAGGTCGCAAAGTTCAAGGGGGCCGAATACTTTCGCAAGGCACTGTACACTGGTATGGCCACAGGGGTCTGTCTTAGCCCCATTTGGCAGAAAGCAGTAATGAGGATAAGAGCGAGGACGTCAGTCAGTTCTCTCACAAAGTCGTCTCAGCGTCTCTCTGAGACACAAGGTAAGTAACCTACGCTGATCATTAAACACAGACATTGTATAACAATGTAAGAAATGTCAGCCATGTAGAACATGGCACTCATCCTGCCCATCTTCGTGAGGCAATGTAAAGTATTGGACCCAGAATTCAAATGAATGAAATGGAAAGAGACAGGTGCCCTGCTGTAAGTTAATATAAGCATTAGAAGTTTTTCTACACCATAATAGAAAGGCTCCTCATTCCATCGCTGCGTCTAACCAGCCTAGCGCCACCAGTGTTACTCGTCCAGCCTCCCTCTTGCTAAGACAGACCGTGAGGAACCAGGCGCGCGAGTGTGTGTGTGTGTGTTTACTCAGGGCCACTAGAGAATGCAGCCTGGGTGTCTCGGCCTCGCAGGCCTGGAGATGAGAATGGTTTTGAGTTCCACATATCCCCTATCGGCATGGCACAGCTGGGGTGGGAGGGTAAGGTTTTGGGTAGGGTAGCGCTTAAGACGACCGGGTGACAAATCAATGGTGTGTGTGTTTGTGTGCGTCTCTGCACACATGCACATACAGTGCATTCAGAAAGTATTCAGACCCCTTGGCTTTTTCCACATTTCCCAAAAAACAGCTTTTGCTTTGTCATTATGGAGTATTGTGTGTAGATCGATGAAGGAAAGAAAAACAATAACAGGCTGTAACGTAACCTACTCATTCAAGGGTTTTCTTTATTTTTACTATTTTCTACATTGTAATATAATAGTAAAGACATCAAAAATATGAAATAACGCATATGGAAACATGCAGTAAGCAACAAAAAAAGTAGCCACCCTTTGCCTTAAACTCTGCACACTCTTGGCATTCTCTCAACCAGCTTCACCTGGAATGCTTTTCCAACATTCTTGAAGGAGTTCCCATATATGCTGAGCACTTGCTAGCTGCTTTTCCTTCACTCTGCATTCCGACTCATCCCAAACCCTCTCAATTTGGGTGAGGTCGGGGGATTGTGGAGGCCAGGTCATCTGATGCAGCACTCCATCACTCTCCCTCTTGGTCAAACAGCCTGGAGGTGTGTTTTGGGTCATTGTTCTGTCGACAAATAAAATGGGAGTCACCACAAAGCGCAAACCAGATGGGATGGTGTGTCGCTGCACACCATCCCATCTGTGGTAGCCATGCTGGTTAAGTGTGCCTTGAATTCTAAATAAATCACTGATAGTGTCACCAGTAAAGCACCCCACACCATCACACCTCCTCCTCCATGCTTCACGGTGGGAACCACACATGCAGAGATCATCCGTTCACCTACTCTGCGTCTCACAAAGACAAGGCAGTTGGAACCAAAAATATCAAATTTGGACTCTTGTCTAATGTCCATTGATCGTGTTTCTTAGCCCAAGCAAATCTCTTCTTCTTAATGGTGTCCTTTAGTAGTGGTTGCTTTGCAGCAATTCGACCACGAAGGCCTGATTCATGCAGTCTCCTCTAAACAGTTGATGCTGAGACGTGTCTGTTGAACTCTGAAGCATTTATTTGGGCTGCAATTTCTGAGGCTGGTAACTCTAATGAATGTATCCTCTGCAGCAGAGGTAACTCTGGGTCTTTCTTTCCTGTGGCGGTCCTCATGAGAGCAAGTTTCATCAAAGCGCTTGATGGTTTCTGCAACTGCACTTGAAGAAACTTTGAAAGTTCTTGAAATTTTCCGCATTGACTGACCTTCATGTCTTTATAGTAATGATGGACTTTCGTTTCTCTTTGCTTATTTGAGCTGTTCTTGACATAATGTGGTCTTTTACCAAATAGGGATATCTTCTGTTTACCACCCCTACCTTGTCACAACACAACTGATTGGCTCAAATTTATTCAGATGGAGAAAAAAAATCCACAAATTTACTTTAACAAGGCACACCTGTTAATTGAAATGCATTCCAGGTGACTACCTCATGAAGCTGCTTGAGATAATGCCAAGAGTGTGCAAAGCTGTAATCAAGGCAAAGGGTGGCTACTTTGAAGAATCTCAAATATATTTGTTGAACACTTTTTTGGTTACTACATGATTACATATGTTTTATTTCATCGTTTTGATGTACTCACTATTATATTACAATGGAGAAAATAGTTTTAAAAAATAAAGAAAAACCCTTGAATGAGTAGGTGTGTACAAACTTTTGACTTGTACTGTATATACATTTACAAAAATTTATACTGGGGATTTGAAATGATGCAGACAATTACATTGATGGAAGGTACAATTTATCTGCAATATTAAAGCTGATCTACCCCCACCCCCAAAAAAATTGTATGGAGTTTGATCTTTGCTACTATAACAGCCTTCCATCTTCTTGGAAGGCTTTCCACTAGATGTTGCAACATTGCTGCAGGGACTTGCTTCCATTAAGCTAAAGAGCATTAGTGAGGCCTGGCTCCCAGTCGGCGGTAAATATTCCCGAAAGTTGTTTAATGGGCTTGAGGTCAGGGCTCTGTGAAGCCAGTCAAGTTCTTCCTCACTGATTTTGATAAACCATTTTTGTATGGACCTCGCTTTGTGCACGGGGGAAATGTCATGCTGAAACAGGAAAGGGCCTTCACCAAACTGGTGCCACAATGTTGGAAGCACAGAATCGTCATTAATTTCATTGTATGCTGTAGCGTTGAGATTTCCCTTCACTGGAACTAAGGGTCCTAGATCAAACCATGAAAAACAGCCCCAGACCATTATTCCTCCTCCACCAAACTTTAAAAGTTGACACAATGCACTCAGGCAGATAGCATTCTCTTGGCATCCACCAAACCCAGATTAGTCTGTCGGACTGCCAGGTGGTGAAGCGTTATTCATCACTCCAGAGAACGCGTTTCCACTGCTCCAGAGTCTAATGGTGGCGAGCTTTACACTACTCCAGCCAACGCTTGGCATTGCACATGGTGATCTTAGGCTTGTGCGCGTGCGGCTGCTCGGCCATGGAAACCCATTTGCAAACATTTATTGTGCTGACGTTGCTTCCAGAGGCTGAGCCGTTGCTGCACCTAGACGTTTCCACTTCACAATAACAGCCCTTACAATTGACCGGGGCAGCTCAAGCAGAGCAGGAATTTGACAAACTGACTTACTGGAGCGGTGCAGCCTATAACAGTGCCACGTTGAAAGTCACTGAGCTCTTCAGTAAGGCCATTCTGCTGCCAATGTTTGTCTATGGAGATTGCACGACTGTGTGATCGATTTATTCACCTGTCAGCAACGGGTGTGGCTGAAATAGCTGAATCCACGAATTTGAAGGGGAGTTCACATACTTTTGTATATACAGTTCAAGTCAGAAGTTTACATACACCTTAGCCAAATACATTTAAACTCAGTTTTTCACCATTTCTGACATTTAATTATAGTAAAAATTCTCTGTCTTAGGTCAGTTAGAATCACCACTTCATTTTAAGTATGTGAAATGTCAGAATAATAGTAGAGAGAATTATTAATTTCAGCTTTTATTTCTTTCATAACATCACCAGTGGGTCAGAAGTTCACATACACTCAATTAGTATTTGGTAGCATTGCCTTTAAATTGTTTAACTTGGGTCAAATGTTTTGTTTGGGTAGCCTTCCACAATCTTCCCACAGTAAGTTGGGAGCATTTTGTCCCAATCCACCTGACAGAGCTGGTGTAACTGAGTCAGGTTTGTAGGCCTCCTTGCTCGCACACGCTTTTTCAGTTCTGGCCACAATTTTTCTATGGGATTGAGGTCAGGGTTTTGTGATGGCCACTCCAATACCTTGCCTTTGTCATCCTTAAGCCATTTTGCCACAACTTTGGAAGTACACTTGGTGTCAATGTCCATTTGGAAGACCCATTTGCGACCAAGCTTAAACTTCCTGACTGATGTCTTGAGTTGTTGCTTCAATACATCCACATAATTTTCTTTCCTCATGATGCCATGTATTTTGTGAAGTGCACCAGTCCCTCCTGCAGCAAAGTACCCCCACAACATGATGCTGCCACCCCCGTGCTTCATGGTTGGGATGGTGTTCTTCGGCTTGCAAGCCTCCCCATTTTTCCTCCAAACATAACGATGGTCATTATGGCCAAACAGTTCTATTTTTGTTTCATCAGACCAGAGGACATTTCTTCAAAAATGACAGTCTTTGTCCACATGTGCAGTTGCAAACCGTAGTCTGGCTTTTTTATGGTGGTTTTGGAGCAGTGGCTTCTTCCTTGCTGAGTGGTCTTTCAGGTTATGTCGATATAGGTTTTTACTGTGGATATAGATACTTTTGTACCCGTTTCCTCCAGCATCTTCACAAGGTCCTTTGCTGTTGTTCTGGGATTGATTTGCACTTTTCGTATCAAAGTACGTTAATCTCTAGGAGACAGAATGCATCCCCTTCCTGAACAGTATGAGGGCTGTGTGGTCCCATGGTGTTTATACTTGCATACTATTGTTTGTACAGATGAACATGGTACCTTCAGGCGTTTGGAAATTGCTCCCAAGGATGAATCAGACTTGTAGAGGTCTACAAATGTTTGGCTGATTTCTTTTGATTTTCCCATGATGTCAAGCAGAGGCACTGAGTTTGAAATATATCCACAGGTACACCTCCAATTGACTCAAATTATGTCAATTAGCCTATCAGAAGCTTACATCATTACATCATTTTATGGAATTTAGTGTGTATGTAAACTTCTGACCCACTGGAATAGTCATACAGTGCAATATCTGTCAATTAGATGTCCTAATTGTTGGGAAAATGCACAAAGTAGATGTCCTAACAGACTTGTCAAAATTCTAATTTGTTAACAAGAAATTTGTGGAGTGGTTGAAAAACAAGTTTTAATGACTCCAACCTAAGTGTATGCAAACTTCCAACTGTATATATTGTAGCACTGATGGCCCTTTTCTTCTGTCGTCGGGGAAACTCTCAGGGGGCGCCATGGCGAGGAAGCAACACCTGTGCTAATCTCCTCATTGCACGCTGGAATGCTAGAGGCCGAGACAGGGAATGCAGTTGAAATGTGTACACACATAGTACTAACAGGAGGAGCAGAGGGCAATGCAGTACACTTGTGTATACACAAACACAGGAATAGGCTTTAGGCTACACGTACAGACAGGCATATTCACAAACACACCACACATTCCATGTACAAATTCAAAGTCTGATGCACACACCCAAAAAGGCCTCTCTGATAGTCAGAGACAATGCCATAAGTGAAATGTTCTGTCCATAATGTTCCTTTCCCACTGCAGGGAGTGGAGGCTAGTGTGACCCGGGCCAAGTCTTATGGATCCCAAAAGCGTCACTTGTTTTTTTGAACGATGAATCATCTGCAGCAGAAAGAAATAGGGTGAAAAACAACATGGAGCAGGAGAGAGGGCTATCGGACAAATGAGGCCCACCAAGGAAAACAGCAACAGGAGAGAGATGTATGTGTAGGCTTATGCGTAGCATGTAAAGACAATCAGTCATTTTCTAAATTTAACAAAACTCATAATTTGACTCAGACAACTTGCAATGGAGCAACATTTGATATTCCATTGTATTATGAAGGTGCAGGACAGAAAAGCCCAAACAAAGAAAGGAGGTGAGTGGGTGTGCACGTGTGCGCTGCGGGTGGAGAGAGCGAGAGAGAGAGGAGTAGCTGGTGGAATCTTTTGCTCTGTGACAGAGTTGACCATACCTTTGTCTATCCCCCATTGGCGAGCATAGAAACCCTGTTAACGGTTATGAGGTCCATCTACATAAGAGAATACATGGTAGTGGCGGCAGACTCAGTTCAGTCTAAACGAGGCCACTTGTATACACTTAGCCCAGACGCAGTAAACAGGGAACATGCAATAAATGCCTCGGCTCTTTTTTACAGACGATCAACCTTAATGAGACGTCCTGCAGATGTTTCTAGGTCTGAGAGGGAGAGGGCCTGCCTGTCCAGAGAAGGGGGGGTAGAGAGCGAGTGGATATGAATCTATGCTAGGAGGCTGGGAGCTGCAGTCGAGGAGTTACTGCTTGGTTTTCTTTGTGTTTAAGTGGATCCAGATGCAGCCAGCGTAGCGGACCCTCATATAGCTCGCTGCTGGGATATATAGAAGGTTCCTTGAGTGCAAAGGACAGGACAGCTCATGTCGACTAGCCTGGACTGGGATCCTTTGTTTTGAGATTGTTTGCATTATCATATGTATGACGTTTATTGCTCTGTAATACAGTATTATAAACTTATTTATTCCACATCTACTTAGGTTGCCTATAAAATACAATATAAAAAGCAGTGCTGAATTACTAGACACTACTCATTTAATAGATTCATTGGATCTCTAGACCAGTGTTTCCCAACTCCGACCCTCGAGTACCCACAGCGGCACACATTTCTGTTGAAGCCCCGAACAAACATACCTGATTCAACTCATTGACGGCTTGATGATTAGTTAACCAGTTGAATTGGGTGTGCTTGTTGGGGCACTCGAGGAGCGGAGCAGGGAAACACCGCTCTAGACCAAGAGAAATCACCTACGGTATCAAAATAATGCTATATTACAAACATCATTCTCAAAATGTTCACAAATTAGCTTAAACATAAGAATTCTGGAAGCAATGAGCAAAATTGACTTTTGTGGACACAGCATTCGGTTAGGGGACAGATGACTGGACAGAATTTTTTTCACAAGATGGAATTCACATCATAGGTAACAGGTTGTCCACAGAGGAAACAACAGCTGCGCTGCTAGCCTAGGCCTGGCCTGGCTGGGGCCGAGGGGGCTTTGCCAGTCAGAGCAGTGGGGAGGCAGGGTGGCAGGGAAAGAGAGCTCCCAGAGTGCATTCCTGCCCTGACTTGGAGCGTGTGTCTGCTCCGAAAATTTGGAGCACCAAGAGGACGATGGGATGGGGGTGAGGAGGAGACGAGAGTATAGGGCAGTGTTCCCCAAGAGGTGCACGTTTACTTTTTTGCCCTAACACTACACAGCTGATTCAAATGATCTAAGCTAGATGATTAGTTGAATATTTGAGTTAGCTGTATAATGCTAGAGCAAAAAAACTAAATATGCACCCCTTTTGGTTTGGGAAACCCTGGTATAGGGAGACAGGGATTCGGAGCGGGATCCTGTCACTTTAAATCCCCTCTCCCTCTCTCTGTGCTCAGGCTGACTCAGATGGGCTGATGAGTGTTTTTTTTGCTCGGGGTTCTGTTGTTGTTTTAACAGCCCTCCAGAGGGCCCGCTGCTGCCCCGCCGGTTAGCACAGCGATGATGAAACACACTCCTCAGAGCACATTTCACGAGAGGCTTAAACAAACTCCTCGACCCCAGAGCCAGGCTGCTGGTGAGGTGCCCGCCCCCCTGCTCTCCCCACTCACCCGGCCCGACTACGCCAGATAGGAGTCATACAGAGGAGAAACAGAAGAAGAAAATTATGCCAAATAAGATAAAGTCTGGAGAGATGAGACCGTATTAACACAGTTATAATGTCAAGGTCATAATGGAACATCAACATACATGCATACCTGAAGTTGTATAGCCTACAGGGAGTTGGAATAAGGTGAGAACAGTACTACTACCTGAAATAAAAACTTAAAAGTACAAGCCATTGACCTGGGCTAAATTGTGGGAATCTGAACAATTATCAACCAGTGTTTCTAACAATGACAAACACTTAGGCCTACATGCCCCTAGGATGAAAGTTACTGATAATTCAGACATGCTCTGAGGCTGCTGAGGGGAAGACAGCTCATAATATTGTCTGGAAAGGTGCAAATGGAATGGCATCAAGCACATGGAAACCATGTCTTTGGTGTATTTGATACAATTCCACCGATTCCGTTCCAGCCATTACCACGAACCCGTATTTCCCAATTCGGGTGCCACCAACCTCATGTGGTAAAGTCCCATCTGCACGACAACCTGCATTGGGTAACAATAGTGCCCCAGAGGATGACCATAGAAAGTGTATGCACTGCAGAATGTATGTACAATGTACTCTAACTCGTTCAATTTCCGCCTACAATTCTTATTTCACTATCATGGCCTTCAGTCATCTCATTCACACCTAATCGTTGCCTCTATTATAACCATCACATCATTGGTCATGAACCCATCCTTCAAACCTTCTTCTGCGACCGGGACCAATGGTACACTTGATGGTATTTGAGCAACAAAACTATGCCTATAATTGCTATGAAACGGGAGCAGCAGAGACGGAGCAAGGAACAGAGAAGGGCGCATGAGCAAAAGACAGAAAAAGAGCACGCAAGCAAACGGAGGAGCGAGAAAGAGAGAGGAGGGGGGCTGCACCAGTTATTTGAAAGAGGAATGCACAATAGGTCACATTCCTAACTTCACTGCTGTGGCTTGCCCTACGTTCAACTCAACTATCTTTCTCTCTGCAATAAGGCAATATTACTCAAGCTGCCTCTGGAGCAACATCCTTCACACTGGGCCAATAAAGAAAATGAAAGGAGGGTAATACTGGCTAATGCCCCAGATGTCAAAACATCTCAAATCAAGAGAGTTGAGGCAAAACTAAGCATCAGTGTTCTTTCATTACCTTCAAGCTAGATTACATGTAGGCTAATGGTGTATGAACCCTGGGGCATTGAGCTCTAACTATACTGAACAAAAATATAAACGCAACATGTAAAGTGTTGGTCCCATGTTTCATGAGCTGAAATAAAAGATCCCAGAAATGTTCCACACAAAGAAAAAGCTTGTTTTTCGCAAATTTGTTTACATCCCTGTTAGTGAGCATTTCTCCTTTGCCAAGATAATCCATGCCACCTGATAGGTGTGGCATATCAACAGCATGATCATTACAGAACACAATGCCACAAATGTCTAAAGTTTTGATGGAGCATGCAACTGGCATGATGACTGAAGGAATGTCCACCAGAGCTACTGCCAGTGAATTGAATGTTCATTTCACTACCTTAAGCCACCTCTCCAACGTTGTTTTAGAGAATTTGGCAGTATGACCAACGGGCCTCACAACCGCAGACCATGTGTAACCACGCCAGACCTCCAGATCCGGCTTCTTCACCTGTGGGGTCGTCTGAGACCAGCCACTCGGACAGCTGATGTAACTGACGAGTATTTCTGTCTATAATTAAGCTATTTATGTGGGGAAAATGTATTCTGATTGGCTGGGCCTGGCACCCCAGTGGGTGGGCCTGACTCCCAAGTGGGTAGCCGCCCATGGCTGCGCTCCTGCCCAGTAATATGAAATCCATAGATTAGGGCCTAGTGAATTTATTTCAATTGACTGATTAACTTATATGAACTGCAACTCAATAAAATTGTTGAAATTGTTGTATGTTGCATTAATATTTTTGTCCAGTATATATGGACTGGGCAGGTGTGAAGAGAGAGACTGCATTACTTGTGACAACATTTGTTTCAAAACATTTTGTTGTACAACATTTTCACTCAAATGTTATGGAGGAAAGACAACTAGGAAAATAGTCCATAAGTGTTGGGATACCCAGCCTGTTGTGAACAGCCATCCTAGAGGTGTCAAGCTGACCTAAAGGGAACATTCCTCCTCTGGCTACACACAGACACCTGCTTTAGCTAGCCATCAGCTGGCCTGGGACTAAAAGAGCTTTGCTGACAACTTTTTTTCCAGGTGGTCAATCCTTGATCAGAGGGAAAACACATTGACTCATCGAGGTATTGCCCAAGCAGGGGGACAAAGGCTGTTACATAGAATTGACTGTGCCAAGTGTAAGGTGGCCTAAAAAGTCCTCCAAAACTAACAGATGACATGAGAAACATCAATATCTACTTACTGGTAAGTTCCACCAGTTAGCCTAACTATTCTAGAACAGTCAAAATAGGCCGATACGTCAAAACGATCTGCCAGCATTAGAAGGTAGGGATGGGGCGGAAATCAATACAGTAGAGCGGGGATAGGAAACTCAAATCAAATCTAATTGTATTTGTCACATTCACATGGTTAGCAGATGTTAATGTGAGTGTAGCGAAATGCCTGTGCTTCTAGTTCCGACAATGCAGTAATAACCAACGAGTAATCTAACCTAACAATTTCACAACAACTACCTTATACACACAAGTGTAAAGGGATGAAGAATATGTACATAAAGATATGAATGAGTGATGGTACAGAACGGCATAGGCAAGATGCAGCTACTCACAGGTGCATCCCCCAACCACCACATTGTGAGAAAAACATTTTAGCAATCCCCCCCCTTGACAGCGGAGATAAATGTTTTTAGTTGTAGAGTTCATTTCGTACAATTCTAAACATTTTGAAATGGGGCGTAGAGAAAATGTTGCAGTTTTAATGCAAGTTCGCTGCAGTTCTACACATTTGGCCAGGTGCGGTTAGAAGATTGACATTTTATAACTAATTTCCTGCAATTCTAGACAATTTGCCATAGCACGGAGAGAAATGTTTACAGTTTTTAATATATCTGAGTGAGACTGACTAACAAAATCAAAATGGGGGGCACCCCAGCCAATAATTCGAGCATGGATACTAAGTTTAGATATCTGGTCACTAGACTAACTTACAAATCTAAACAAATTTAGCTGACATGGGCTAACTTAGTGACCATCAATGACTGACATAAGATAAAAACTGATGATGCACAAGCAAATGTTGAAATCGTACCTTGTGTATTGGACTATTATAACTTGCAACAGTAAGTTGAGAACCTGACAGTTTCAAACAAATAAAATACTCTTTGGGTAATTTATGTTTAATTGATCTCAGGGCCTTCAAAGGGGAGTCTGTGGGGCCTATCCCTGCAGTAAAGTGTTGAAATATTATTTTTGACGATATTATATCAACTTTTCAAGATATATAAAGTGTCACAGTATGATGCGCTCTGCAAAACTGTATTAACAGTAGACTAATGAAACAAAAAACAAAATCTGTGGAGGTAGGATGTCTCTGTCAACAAAGACTGGTGTGTGGTCTCTAATATTAACTTCTTATGGCTGGGGGCAGTATTGAGTAGCTTGGATGAATAAGTTGCCCAAAGTAAACGGCCTCCTCCTCAGTCTCAGTTGCTAATATATGCATATCATTATTGGTATTTGATAGAAAACACTCTAAAGTTTCTAAAACTGTTTGAATGATGTCTATGAGTATAACAGAACTCATATGGCAGGCAAAATCCTGAGGAGAAATCAAATCAGGAAGTGAGAAATCTGAGCTTGGTATGTATTCACCACAGTTCCCAATGAAATCCCCTTGAGATATTAATGATGTTGCACTGCCTAGGGGTTCCACTAGATCTCAACCATCTATAGACAATTGAATGAGACTTCTACTGTGTTGTGGGACTGAATGAGAGCAGAATCTATCAGGTGACTGACAGTCAGCCATTTTCTGATCACACGCATTCCCACTTGCGTTCCATTGCCCATCAAGACACAAAGGAATACTCCGGTTGGAACTTTATTGAAGCGAAATGTTAATGATTGATTCTGTATTTAGTTTGAAATGTTTCTTCGACCTGTAATATAACTTTTAGAAGTTTTTGTCCGGCGTAACGCTGACCAGAATGAGCGTTTGGATATGTATACCAAACGCGCTAACAAACGGAGGTATTTGGACATAAATAACAGACATTATCGAACAAAACAAACAATTATTGTGGACCTGCGATTCCTGGAGTGCTTTCTGATGAAGATCATCAAAGGTAAGGGAATATTTATCATGTAATTTCTTGATAATGTTGACACCAACATGGCGGATATTGTGACTATTTCTTCTGAGCACCGTCTCAGATTATTGCATGGTTTGCTTATTCCGTAAAGTCTTTTTGAAATCAGACACAGTGGTTGCATTAAGGAGAGGTATTTCTGTAATTCCATGTGTATAACTTGTATTATCATCTACATTTATGATGTATTTCTGTTGAATGATGTGGCTATGCAAAATCACTGGATGTTTTTGGAACTAGTGAATGTAACGCACCAATGTAAATAGTGTAATAGTGAATGTAATAAGCCAATAAATATGAACTTTATCAAACAAAACATACATGTATTGTGTAACATGAAGTAGAGGTCGACGATTAATCGGAATGTTAATTAATTATGGCCAATTTCAAGTTTTCATAACAATCGGAAATCGGTATTTTTGGGCACCGATTTGACGATTTTTTTTTTTTTTTACCTTTATACCTTTATTTAACTAGGCAAGTCAGTTAAGAACACATTCTTATTTTCAATGACGGCCTAGGAAAGGTGAGTTAACTGCCTTGTTCAAGGGCATAACGACAGATTTTCACCTTGTCAGCTCGGGGGATCCAATCTTGCAGTTAACATGTCCAACGCAATAATGACCTGCCTCTCGTTGCACTCCACAAGGAGATTGTTACACGAATGCAGTAAGCCAAGGTAGGTTGCTAGCTAGCATTACACTTATCTTATAAAAAATCGTAATCACTAGTTAACTACACGTGGTTGATGATATTACTAGATATTATCTAGCGTGTCCTGCGTTGCATATAATCCGACTGAGCATACAAGCATACAAGTATCTAAGTATCTTTCTGAGCGGTGGTAGGCAGAAGCAGGCGCGTAAACATTCATTCAAACAGCACCTTCGGGCGTTTTGCCAGCAGCTCTTCGCTGTGCGTCAAGCATTGCGCTGTTTATGACTTCAAGCCTATCAACTCCAGGGATGAGGCTGGTGTAACCGAAGAGAAATGGCTAGCTAGTTAGGCCATATACCACAAACCACCAGGTGCCTTATCGCTATTATGAACTGGTTACTAACATAATTAGAGCAGTAAAAATAAATATATTGTCATACCCGTGGTATATGGTCTGATATACCACAGCTGTCAGCCAAATCAGCATTCAGGGCTCAAAACACCCAGTTTATAATACCTCATGTATTGCTGTAGACCACGCTATATACCAAGAGAGTTTATCTACTTTTTGTACTGTCTATTTACCAACACAAACTGATGCTCTGCACTAAGACCGAACTCAACCAGCTGTATGAGAAAACAAGAGAAATCTCATCCAGAAGTGGTGCACCTAGTGGCCGGTGATTTTAATGCAGGAAACCTGAAATCCGTTTTTCTTAATTTCTACCAGGATGTCAACAAAAGGACTTGGCTAATTAAGTGTGTCATTGTAGCAAAGTATTTATTTAAAAAAAATCAGATCTCTTAAAAGTTTGACATTATTATCAATCATGGCATATACAATATGCCATAATTGATTTTGGCTTAATAGGCCTGGCATTTCCCAACTTTGAAGGAGCTTTCCGTTTTGATTGGGTTATTTTTTCTAAAAACCTTTATGCCTACCTAAATATAAAAATTAGTTCCGCAAGCGCGGAGATGATCTTCTCCACCGCTGGCCTGCTCTCCAGGCACCATTGCATGAGCCTGAAGCCACAAACACAAACTGGTGTTTCTTAAAATGAATTCAAAAGGCACAGTAGCCCGAGCCTAATAAAGCTTTTTTTGTTGAATTTCTATATAATTCTAAGTAAGCCACAGCCTATACGCCCAATTTATAGACTACAATGATTTAAAACAGCTAAATGTTGTTTAAATGCTGAGCGTTTAATGTCCCTGACTCCCTACCAGCCTAGTGTTGCATTGGCAAATGCTTCGCGAATGCTTTAGCCTTGAAATAATATAGCCTAAATAATTCATTTTTGTTGCTTCCTAGACTCCCTGTCTGGCTCCTGACTTATTTAGAATGTTTAGAAGCTGTTTAATATGACATGTAGCCCATTTGAAATGATGAATGCTTCTTAAATTCACCGTTTCATGCTTATTAGACTTTTCATTCGAATAATATGGTTTGGTTTCAATATTTCAAAACCAAATGGTAAGTCCAGGTAGTCACAAAAGTAGATGGGTGTTGGTTAAATTGTGATTTTAATGAATGGAATCAATTTGGAGTAGCAGTTTTTTTCCTGTGGGGGAGGAGTGTTTTTTAGTGGAGCGGATGGAAAGGAAGCTCACATACTCTGCTAGTCAGCAATGAAAATCCTGGAAAAGTCATGGTGTGTGCATCACCTGCGTGTGCCAGTGGGTCGCTGCCAGGGGAGAAAAAGAGAGAACGCGATTGCGCAGCAGGTAAAATAATGATATATACATGTACAACATGTATATATCTAGTTTCAACTGTTCTGCCTTATTATTATTCGACCATGCTGGTCATTTATGAACATTTGAACATCTTGGCCATGTTCTGTTATAATCTCCACCCGGCACAGCCAGAAGAGGACTGGCCACCCCACATAGCCTGGTTCCTCTCTAGGTTTCTTCCTAGGTATTGGCCTTTCTAGGGAGTTTTTCCTAGCCACCGTGCTTCTACACCTGCATTGCTTGCTGTTTGGGGTTTTAGGCTGGGTTTCTGTACAGCACTTTGAGATATCAGCTGATGTACGAAGGGCTATATAAATAAATTTGATTTGATTTGATTTGAACTAGCCAATTCAAAACACTGTAGTCTTACGAGTGAACTATTTAGCTATTAGCATGTATTAATGTCACTCGTGTCCAATGTCCTAAAATAACTTTCCACCGACACTCATGTATAACCGCAAATGGCGGACACGCAGTTTATGAAACCAATGATGCATACTCCGGTTGTAAAACCGTCTCTCAAGCGTACAAAATTGGCTAGGATTCTCCTCTATTCAATACCAGCCATGTAATTCTGACAAAGTTTTTAAAAAACACATATATTCTTAGAATAGCCTAATTGACAAGTAACTCCTATTCTGTCAAGATCTCCCCTGAATACTGAATATTTTAACCTTACAAATAGATAAACATCTTAGCTACCTCATCCACCTTAGCCGCACCCCCATTAGCTCTCCAGATGGAGGGTTGAAGGACCACGTGTTTTATACCATAGCCAGTGCAGTATTTTACTTTGAGGGGGGTTAGTGCCTTGCTCAAGGCCACAACGGCAAGAGATACAGTATAATACATGGAATCAAAGGCCCGCAGCCTTTTATTGTCAATACAAGTGATAACAATTAATGTTATTTGGTGAAGTGGCTTCTCCTAAAAGTGCCTAAAAATGCTAATGTCAAGCCCTGTATCTATGTTCCCCTTTTATATTTTCATGTATATACATTTTAAAAAAGCAAATTATTATTAATGACTTTGTAACAGCTCCAAACAGTTGTCCACTACAAGAAATGCTCACTGGTACCCTAGCTTACAGAAAGACCCATTTAGGCCATTATGCATCTAAACAATGATGCATGTCTCTAGAGCCACATGAGTCACATGCCGCCCCCCCCCCCCCAGGTCCAAAATAGCCCCCCGTCTTGAGATCCCACAGGGATCATGGGGAGCTTTGGTGTCTAGACTGTACAGATTCGACAAGTTCCAGCCAAAAGAGAGGGGACCAAATACTAGGGTTGACTCCTCCATGCATGCTGAATGCTGCTGCTGATTTAGAGCAGATATCTGGCATAGGAAACCAGGAAGTGGGGGTGATATCAAAACATGCCTACACTAAAGCCTTCTGCATGCTTTGGTTTGGGTGGCGCCTAGCCGAGAACCGAACGAATGGGCTCAGATACTCCCTTAAAAGACTTTTGCTTAAAAAAACAAGAAAAACGCAGCAAGAGTAGTTTGTCCATCTTGAGACACCGTAGTCAGTATACACTTCCTCAAAATAGTCATAATTAATCTAAGATCATTTAAGAAAGGTTTTGCCGAGAAGATCTTAGTTGCGCTACCAGGGGTGAATATAAAGTGGTACAGCGCCCCGGAAAAATAAATAGTGGAGCTACGCCTGACCGGTAAAACACGAGTCTATCACAATGAAAACAAAATGTCAAGAAAACTGTAGGCTATTAAACCACTATTTATAATATCTGTATGTCAGAGGCATAAAACAATTGGCGAATGGACTTGAAAACGGGTGATAGGCCTCAGTGGCGGTCAGTGCCGTTGAAGATAAGGGAGGACAATTTAAAATGGATAACTTTTTATAGTCCCGTACCTATTCAAACATTCAACCTCCAGGGTCAGCGCACTCTCAAATATTGTTTTTGCCATCATTGTAAGCCTGCCACACACACACACACACACACACACACTATACGATACATTTATTAAACATAAGAATGAGTTTGAGTTGTTACAACCCAGCTTGTGGGAAGTGACAAAGAGCTCTTATAGGACCAGGGCACAAAATATAACAATAAATCAAAAAGTTTTGCTCTTTATTTAGCCATCTTACATATAAAACCTTATTTGTTCATCGAAAATTGTGAATAACTCACCACAGGCTAATGAGAATGGTGTGCTTGAAAGGATGCACATAACTCAATGTTGGGTTGTATAGGAGAGAGTCTGTCTAAAATAATTTTCCACACAGTATATGCCTGTATTTAGTTTTCATGCTAATGAGGGCCGAGAATCCACTATCACAAAGGTACGTGGTTGCAAAGGGCATCAGTTTCTTAACAGCACAATTTGTCAAGGCAGGATACTCTGAGCGCAGCCCTATCCAGAAATCTGACAGTAGCTTCTGATTAAATTCAATTTTCACAGAACCACTTGTTGCAATTTCGATGAGGCTCTCTTGTTCAGATATCGGTAAGTGGATTGGAGGCAGGGCATGAAAGGGATAACAAATCCAGTTGTTTGTGTCATCTGTTTCAGGAAAGTACTTTGCGTAATTGTGCACCCAACTCACTCAGGTGCTTCGCTATATATATCACATTTGACATTGTCCATAAGCTTCACTTGCACACAAAATAATCGTACAATGATGGAAAGACCTGTGTAATGTCCTTGTTAATGCAGACAGAGAGGAGCTCCAACTTCTTAATCATGGCCTCAATTTGGGGCCAGTCGCGTGAGAAAGTCGTCTCATGCAAGCGGTCAGACAAGTGAAAATTATGGTCAGTAAAAAAAACTTTAAGCTTGTCACTTAATTCCAAAAAACGTGTCAATACTTTGCCCCTTGATATCCAGCGCACCTCTGTATGTTGTAAAAGCACTACATGGTCGCTGCCCATATCATTGCATAATGCAGAAAATCCACGAGAGTTCAGGGGCCTTGCTTTAACAGAGTTAACCATTTTCACTGTAGTGTCCAAAACGTTTTTCAAGCTGACAGGCATTCCCTTGGCAGCAGGAGCCTCTCGGTGGATGCTGCAGTGTACGCAAGTAGTGCCGGGAGCAACTGCTTACCACTCCACTATGTCTTCTTGTCATGGCTTTTGCACCATCAGTACAGATACCAACACATCTTGACTACCAAAGTCCATTTGATGTCACAAAGCTGTCCAGAACTTTAAAAATATCCTCTCTTGTTGTCCTGGTTTCCAGTGGTTTGCAGAAGAGGATGTCTTCCTTAATTGACCCCCCCCCCCCCCCCCCCCCGATAAATGGACATATACCAGGAGCTGTGCCAGGCCCGTTGACTCATCCAGCCGTAATGCATATAATTCACTGGCTTGTACGCGAAGCAGTAATTGTTTCAAAACATCTCCTGCCATGTCACTGATCACTGATTGGGGCCTTTTCCCCCAGCATTGTCCCAGCCATATCTGCAGCAGCAGGAATAATTAAGTCCTCCACAATAGTATGGGGCTTGCCTGTCCTAGGCACTCGGTAGCTCACCATAAGACACGTCTAACGCCTTCTTATTAATGGTATCAATGGTCTTTTGCTTTTATACATGTCTTACTACTCGAAAGTCATCTTAATTCTCGCTCAAAAAACTCCTGTGGCTTATTTTTGAAATTGACATGTTTTGTTTCTAAAATGTCTGCACAAGAGTGAAGGTTTCATCGAGTTGTGAGATAGTACTTTTGCAGATATAGGAAAGGCACTACTCCCAATATAAGTGAACCCGAAATCAATGTAGTTCTCATCATATTTGCACTTCTTCGATGGTCCAACTTCCCTGTCTGTTGTTCGGTGCTTTCCCGGGTAAGAGGGCAGTAGCTCTTCGGCTGCATCAGATTCACAACTGTCAGTGTCCATGCTAGCTAGGCTAACAACAAATGTAGAATTACTGATGCTAGCATTGGATGTGCTTGTGGAAGCAGAACAACTTGTGTCGTTGATAGGTGCAGGTGTAGTAATGCTGGTAGTAGCAGTACTACCAGTAGAGCTGGTATGTGTCTATGGACGAGGTTCCTACTTTTTTTTGACCATTTATCAATTTTCGGAATGAGCAGCAGCTACGTTTGGCTACATATGGACCGTTAGTGAAATTCCCGCGAGAGAGTAATGGTTAATGATGAGATTGGATGTTAATTATTTGACTTGGCTACCTGCATTTGCCATTGCGTTGTTATTTTGCTGAACAATATGGTTTAATTTTATTTTTGGCAGTGAGACGAGGCTACTCAGGCGAGAAAAAAACCTCACCCAAATGTATAGCCCCGTTAGAAAATCTAAATGGACTGTTTGAAAATGTGAAGAAAAAAGTAGATATTTATGTGAATCACATTTTAATTTGGCGTACCCCAGATGGCATGGAATAGTTCCAGTGTTGTGTTGGATAGTCATAGCCAGCTAGGTAACATAGAATCCCTCTGTTTGAGTAGACTAAACTAGCTAGCTGCATTTGATAGCTAAGTAAGTGAAAATGAAAAGAAATTATCATCTCTCTTGCTTCTCCATCATTTTGAAAGAAATACATTTGTTCAAAACCGTTCACCTATTGTCTTTCTCTAAGTTGAACTACTGACCGCAGTTTACGCACTGCAGTGTTAGCTAGCGATAGTTTTTGCTTTAAGTACTAGATTCATTCTCTGATCCTTTGATTGGGTGGACAACATGTCAGTTCATGCTGCAAGAGCTCTGATAGGCTGGAGGACGTCCGGAAGTTGATATAATTACTGTGTAAGTCTATAGAGGGGGGTGAGAACCATGAACCTCCGAGGGTTTGTATTGAAGTCAATGTACCCAGAGGAGGACAGAAGCTAGTTGTCTTCCGGCTAAACCATGGCGCTACCCTACAGAGTGCTGTTGAGGCTACTGTCGACCATTGCAAAACAGTGTGTTTTAATAAATTATTTGGTGATGTGAATATATTTAGTGTAGTTTTATCTAAAAACGTTTAGTGTAATTTTATCTATATTTTAAAACTGTTTTACAATTTCTATTTTTATGAAATTCACTGAGGATGGTCCCCCCCCTTCCTCCACTGGGCCTATTGCCTATGATCCAAAATGCGATGTGGTTCAACAAGAACACAGACATTTTGCCAAGGCAGAGTTGAGTGGGCGACACAGAGACCCATGTGGACCGCAGTGGATGCATTAATTGTAGCCTTTTTGGTGTTTTGTGTAATAGATGTCTCTTTCCATTCATCACTGTTTGGAGGCTGGAAATATGTTGCTTGTGGATGAATGTAAGGAGCGCTATGAAGTGATTATTTGAAAATCAGATGAAAACATGGCTGGTTGTGTTTATGCCACAATAAAAAGTAATACATTTTAAAAGTTAAATGACAAATCTTTATGACCATAGGCCCACAGAGATGCTATTAAATTAATAGGGATTCTAAATATAATTCTATTTAGAATTATAATCATAATCTGCTATTCTGTCCCACCCATTAGACAGGATTAGGCTGTTTGACAAGGGCGGCATTTCCCGAGCTAAACTGACCAAGACGCACCTCCAACAACACATAACACTTCACATTATTCTGCCCAAAAACAATGATAACTTCTCTCACCCAGTGATATGAGGGCTATATCGGTGAGCGTTAATGCTGCCCCATGAAAAGCAGTGCCCACATTGCAAAAATCAGGGGTGCAAAATATTTAGCTTGCCCATGCCCAGCGTGCCTCCCCAAGGTGTAGCCTACGGTAGAAAGGGTAGTAGCCTATGTGGTTTTTCTGTAGACCATGGACTGGAAACCAAATATATTACAATGTCACGAGACAGACGCTTTTTCAATCATTAACTTATTGATGAGAGAGTGCAGGAGAAAGTCAACTAAAAAGGAAAGCGGGCAGAGACCAGCTTTGGAGCGGCTACGGCATAAATCAAACAGAGGTGGACAGCCAATGGTGCTGAAAGTAATTCATTTAAACAACTGTCTTCGTTTTAACTCGACTTCACTAGACTGTTGGAGACGATTTCTTCCTATTAAAAAAAATAAGAAGTAGGCCTACATGCCTAGATGCAATTATGCTATCCATAGATTTGTCAGTATAGCCAAAACCTCCAATACTATCACCATGCACTCCTTAAATACAGTATCTCCATATCTGGGAAGGGCTTGATGTGTTCCGTTAAAACCAGGGCTCAAATTGAATGAGGATATGAAATACCGTTTAAGGAACAAGGGCAAAAATGCTACCTATTGTTAGCTTTATATTTTGAAATAAATCAAAAGTATCCAGATAATATAAAGTGGTCTATAACAATGCTTAACTCCATGATGACTTATGCTTGAAACAAGCTTTAAAATGGCCACAAAAGATGTGACTGATGCAATTGGGGATATATTGTTAAGTCTCTATGACATTCCGAAGCTGATCTGCGGCCTTCAATATTAGAGTAGACAAAAAATGTACTTTGCTATTCTATATAATTGAATAGAGATATTGATGATTTTACCAGCATAATCAGATTAAAAATATTATGATATGTTATTGACATAGAACTCATTATAGAGCCTACAAACCAGATGTGTTAAAAAAATGTGTTTAAATTTGATTATGAATTGGGCCACTATTGTGTTCCATTCCGCCGACTATTAGCTGAAAATGTTATTGGGCCCAAAGCCAAACCTTTTGCCGACCCCAGCTCTACACTATTCTATTCTATGTGGCAGACCGTCCAGTGCCGGGTTTATACCAGTATTTCTTCTTCACATCATCATCTGCACATCTATCACTCCAGTTTTAAATTAGCTAAATTGTAATTACTTCGACCACTATGGCCTATTTATTGCCTTACCTCTTCACTCCATTTGCACACACTGTATATAGATTTTTCTATTATGTTATTGACTGTACGTTTGTTTATGTGTAACTCTGTTGTTGTTTTTTGTCGCACTGCTTTGCTATATCTTGGCCAGGTCGCAGTTGTAAATGAGAACTTGTTCTCAACTAGCTTACCTGGTTAAATAAAGGGGAAATAAAATGTTTCAAGAAAAATACCCATACATTGTTTTGGTGCAAGCGCGTACACACATAGGAGGTCTCGTATCAGGAAGCAATTACATCTACTTCCACTCCTGCATCTAACTAATATGTTTGGTGCAGTATTTCTCAAGTGAAGAAATGTGCAAGAAAACGTTGTCTCTCACTGAATGACAAACAGTTGAACAATCCCTACTGTTGACCAATCACTGACAAAAGGGGCGTAAACTTCAGCTACCGACTTTGGCTTGCCTTGAGAAAAAAAATGTGCTAACGAAAAGCCAAAGATCAAAATGTCTCAAAATGTTGTCATAATGTATGCATAAACTGTTCCGAACTGTTTCGGATGGGAAACATGCAAACATCTTTACTATTCTTGACAATGCCCCTCGTGCAGAGAGACTGGATAAGTATGCTCTGGCCATCATCAGAAGCACTGGTCTTCAAAATTAGATCATGCAACCATAATGTAGTAAAGTAAAATAGAGTTTAACCTATTGGCTCATTGATCTCGGCTGCCCTTCTCTTGGTTTACGGTAGTCATCTAAATGGCAGCACTCATATCACCCGACCACATACATGGAGGGACAAAAAGCACCAGACAAGGAATAATAACTTATTCCAATGACAACAGTATTAGTGTTGCAGGGTTTCCCGAAATGTGGGTACTTTTTGATACAAAAACATGAAAAAAAATGGTTTGGTACTAGAATGTGTGTTACTCTCGGTACTTCTGTCAAATGTGTCTCACGGACCAAGTCTATCAGCAAAGCCCGATGTCCCCTATATTAGCCTGCAATGGAAGTCGGGGCTGCATCATGTTAGCGCCCCACTCATGCTGCACTGAAGTTAATCAAATCATATTGTATTTGTCACATGAGTCAAATACAAAAAGGTGAAGACCTACATAAAAAGGTGAATTAAATCCAAATAAATACAGTGAAATGCTTACTTACAAGCCCTTAACCAACAACACAGTTAAGAAAATATTTACAAAATAAACAAAAGATTAAAAAAGTAACACAATAAAAATAACGAGGCTATATACAGGGGCTGCCGATACCGAATCAATGTGCGGAGGTAAAGGTTAGTCGAGGTCATTTGTACATGTAGGTAGAAGTGAAGTGACTAATAAACAGTGAGTAACAGCAACATTGACAAAGGGGGGTGAATGCAAATAGTCTGGGTGGCCATTTGATTAACTGTTCAGCAGTTTTATGGCTTGGGGGTAGAAGCTGTTAAGGAGTCTCTTGGACCTAGACTTGGCAACCCGGTACCGCTTGCCGTGCGGTAGCAGAGAGAACAGTCTATAACTAGGGTGGCTTGAGACTGATTATTTTTGGGCCTTCCTGACACCGCCTAGTATAGAGGTCCTGGATGGCAGGAAGCCTGGCCCCAGTGATGTGCTGGGCCATACGCACTACCCTCTGTAAGTGCCTTACAGTCAGAGGCAGAGCAGTTGCCATACCAGATGGTGATGCAACCGGTCAGGATGCTCTCGATGGTGCTGCTGTAGAACTTTTTGAGGATCTGAGTACCCATGCCAAATCTTCAGTCTCCTGAGGGGAATAGGTGTTGTCGTGCCCTCTTCATGACTGTCTTAGTGTGTTTGGACCATGACAGATTGGTGATGTTGGTGATGTGGACACCAAAGAACTTGAAGCTATCGACTCGCTCCACTACAGCTCCAATGAACAGCATTCTCACATAGGTGTTCCTTTTGTTCAGGTGGGAAAAGGGAAGTGTGGAGTTCAATTTAGATTGCATCATCTGTGGATTTTTAAAATTGAACCTTTATTTAACTAAGCAAGTCATTTAACCTGTAGTGACGCCCAGCCCGTGAACGGGACCGTTATCATCATGTGACACTAATTAGCATAACGCAACAGACATAAATCTTCCTAGAAAATATTCCTATTTATGAAAATCACAAGTGAAATATATTGGAACACAGCTTAGCCTTTTGTTAATCACCCTGTCATCTCAGATATTCAAAATATGCTTTACAGCCAACGCTAGACAAGCATTTGTGTAAGTTTATCATAGGCATAGCATTATGCCTTGCTAGCAGCAGGTAAACTTCTCACGGAAATCAGAAAAGCAATCAAATTAAATCGTTTACCTTTGATGAACTTCGGGTGTTTTCACTCACGAGACTCCCAGGTAGACAGCCAAAGTTCATTTTTACCCAAAATATTATTTTTGTAGGTGAAATAGCTCTGTTTGTTCTTCACGTTTGGCTGAGAAATCGCCCGGAAATTGCGGTCACCACAACACGGAAAAATATTCCAAATTAGCTCCATAATATCGACAGAAACATGGCAAACGTTGTTTAGAATCCATCCTCAATGTGTTTTTCTAATATCTATTTGATAATATATCCGTCGGGACAATTCCTTTTTCTCTAGGACCGATCTTAACCACCTCTGCACTTTACGCGAGAATCTCTCTCAGAGCCACCATGTGACCACTTACGCAATGTGCCCCCATAGGGCTATTCTTCAACAGAAATGCGTAAAACTACGTCACAATGCTGTAGACACCTTGGGGAATACGTAGAAAGTGTAAGCTCGTTGATGGTACATTCACAGCCATACAGGGAGTCATTGGAACGCAGCGCTTTCAAAACCTGGGGAACTTCCGAATTAGATTTTTCTCAGGCTTTTGCCTGCAACATCAGTTCTGTTATACTCACAGACAATATCTTTACAGTTTTGGAAACGTTAGAGTGTTTTCTATCCAAAGCTGTCAATTATATGCATATTGTAGCATCTTTTCCTGACAAAATATCCCGTTTAAAACGGTAACGTTTCTTTTCCAAAAATGAAAATACTGCCCCCTAACACCAAGAGGTTAAGAACAAATTCTCATCTGTTGGGGCGGTATGCAAATTGTTGTGTGTCTAGGGTTTCCGGGATGATGGTGTTGATGTGAGCCCTCCTGTCTCAGCCTCCAGTTTTATGCTGCAATAGTTTGTGTCGGGGGGCTAGGGTCAGTCTGTTATATCTAGAGTATTTCTCCTGTCTCATCCGGTGTCCTGTGTGAATTTAAGTTTGCTACATAAAATTCTCTCTTTCTTTCTCTCGGAGGACCTGAGCCCTAGGACCATGACTCAGGCCTACCTAGCCTGATGACTCCTTGCTGTCCCCAGTCCACCTGGTCATGCTGCTGATCCATTTTCAACTGTTCTGCCTGCGGCTATGCAACCCTGACCTGTTCACTGGACGTGCTACCTTGTCCCAGACCTGCTGTTTTGGACTCACTCTCTCTCTCTACTGCACCCGCTGTCTCCAACTCTGAATGATCGGCTATGAAAAGCCAACTGACATTTACTCCTGAGGTACTGACATGTTGCACCCTCTTCAACCATTGTGATTATTATTATCTGACCTTGCTGGTCATCTATGAACGTTTGAACATCTTGGCCATGTTCCGTTATAATCTCCAACAAGCACAGCCAGAAGAGGACTGGCCACCCGTCAGAGCCTGGTTCCTCTCAAGGTTTCTTCCTAGGTACTGGCCTTTCTAGGGAGTATTTCCTAGACACCGTGCTTCTACATCTGCATTGCTTTCTGTTTGGGATTTTAGGCTGGGTTTCTGTACAGCACTTTATGACTTTGTGTCACTTTGTGACATAAAAGTTGGGCTTCTAGAGATGGTAATTGGAGGATAGTCTCACGTCTCTCTCACGTCTCTCCCAAATGATCTATTGCTTCAGCAAACAGACAGGGTGTGAATAGAGTTCCGACGGGCCACCCCCCTTGTGAGTGACATCATTACTGGTTAAGAGAGACAGCGCCCACTTTTATAAAATAAGCTACTTTATGCAACTGTTGTTGATCAGTACAATAAAATATGTCCCAAATATTTGGGACATGCTTGTGTTTCTAGCTCCGACAGCGCAGTAATATCTAACAATTTCACAACAAATAACTAATACACACAAATCTAAGTGAAGGAATGGAATTAAGAATATATAAATATATGGACGAGCAATGTCAGAGCGGCATAGTTATTACACATATGAGATGAGTAATATGTAAACATAATTAAAGGGACTAGTGTTCAATTTATGAAAGTGGCCAGTGATTGCAAGTCTACGTATATAGGCAGCAGCCTCTAATGTGCTAGTGATGGCTGTTTAACAGTCTGATGGTCTTGAGATAGAAGCTGTTTTTCAGTCTCTCGGTCCCAGCTTTGATGCACCTGTACTGGAGGATAGCGGGTGAACAGGCAGTGGCTCAGGTGGTTGTTGTCCTTCATTATCTTTTTGGCCTTCCTGTGACATCGGGTGCTGTAGGTGTCCTGGAGGGCAGGTAGTTTGCCCCCGGTGAAGCGTTTGGCAGACCGCACCACCCTCTGGAGAGCCTTTTTATTTTTTTATTTTTTTATTTCACCTTTATTTAACCAGGTAGGCTAGTTGAGAACAAGTTCTCATTTGCAACTGCGACCTGGCCAAGATAAAGCATAGCAGTGTGAGCATACAACAAAGAGTTACACATGGAGTAAACAATTAACAAGTCAATAACACAGTAGAAAACGAAGGGGGGGTCTATATACAATGTGTGCAAAAGGCATGAGGAGGTAGGCAAATAATTACAATTTTGCAGATTAACACTGGAGTGATAAAAGATCAGATGGTCATGTACAGGTAGAGATATTGGTGTGCAGAAGAGCAGAAAAGTAAATAAATAAAAACAGTACGGGGATGAGGTAGGTGAAAAGGGTGGGCTATTTACCAATAGACTATGTACAGCTGCAGCGATCGGTTAGCTGCTCAGATAGCTGATGTTTGAAGTTGGTGAGGGAGATGAAAGTCTCCAACTTCAGCGATTTTTGCAATTCGTTCCAGTCACAGGCAGCAGAGTACTGGAACGAAAGGCGGCCAAATGAGGTGTTGGCTTTAGGGATGATCAGTGAGATACACCTGCTGGAGCGCGTGCTACGGATGGGTGTTGCCATCGTGACCAGTGAGCTGAGATAAGGCGGAGCTTTACCTAGCATAGACTTGTAGATGACCTGGAGCCAGTGGTTGCGGGCGGTGCAGTTGCCATACCAATCGGTGATACAGCCCAACATGATGCTCACAATTGTGCATCTGTAAAAGTTTGGGAGGGTTCTAGGTGCCAAGACAAATTTCTTCAGCCTCCTGAGGTTGAAGAGGCGCTGTTGCACCTTCTTCACCACACTGTCTGTGTGGGTGGATCATTTCAGTTTGTCAATGATGTGTACGCCGAGGAACTTTAAACTTTCCACCTTCTCCACTGCAGTCCCGTTGATGTGGATAGGGGGGTGCTCCCTCTGCTGTTTCCTGAAGTCCACGATCATGTCCTTTGTTTTGTTGACGTTGGGTGAGAGGTTATTTTCCGAGCACCACACCCCCAGAGCCCTCACCTCCTCCATGTAGGCTGTCTTGTCATTGTTGGTAATCAAGCCTATTACTGTTGCATCATCTGCCAACTTAATGATTGAGTTGTAGGCGTGTTTGGCCAATCAGTCATGGGTGAACAGGGAGCTGAAGTTAACATCTTAGCTGGCATGTGTGCTGGCAAGGTTGGTAGACTTTAGAAAAGCAATCAATAACTTATATTGAATAAGACTCCATTCCTTTCAATCTTTTACCCAGATTTAGCAGAGATGCATATTTAATGTTTTTTTTTTTTTAAATAACCACCGGTCAGGAGGATACAGACATCAAGAGGTATGCTTAGATATGCTGAAAAAAATATATATATTTTTAAATGACATGGAATTAAGCATAATGATTTTGACTCAGGAAAAAGCTGAGTCAGCCAGCCAGCCCAGCCATCCTCAGGTACTTTGTGCCCTCTCAGATTTATGGGGTACATTATGCCCCTTTTGACTAATATGCCTTATTTTTTGCCACTATTGTTTTGTTATTGAGTATTGTAATACTAAACATGGTATCAAAGTCAAAATTATCAACAACAAAAAATGATTCGTCACAAGCTTCGGAAACAGTCTAACAGTGAAATGCTTAATACCCAACAATGCAGAGAGAACATTTTTAAATAATAGAAGAGAATAACACAAGGAATAGATACACAATGACTAACGATAACTTGACTATATACACGGGGTACCAGTACCGAGTTGATGTGCAAGGGCACAAGGTAATTGAGGTAGATATGCACATACAGGTAGTGGTAAAGTGACTATGCAAAAGGATGGATAAGAAGTAGCAGCAGCGTATGTGATGAGTCAAGAGTTAGTCCGGGTATCTATTTGGATAACTATTTAGCAGTGTCATGGCTTGGGGTTAGAACTGTTCAGGGTTGTTGGTTCCAGACTTGGTGCATTGGTACCGCTTGCCGTGCGGTAGCAGAGGGAACAGTCTATGACTTGGGTGGCTGGAGTCTGACAATTTAGGGCCTTCCTCTGACACTGCCTGGTATCTGAAACCGCCTGGTATAGAGGTCCTGGAAGGCAGTGATGTACTGGGTCGTACGCACGAACCCTCTGTAGCGCCTACCGGTCGGATGCCAAGAAGTTGCCATACTCAATGTTAAGTCCTTGGTGATGCGGACATCCGCTTCACTACAGCCCTGACGATATGGATAGGGGCGTGCTTGGTGCTCAATTTCCTGTTGTACACGATAAGCTCCTTTGTCTTGCTGCCACTGAGGGAAAGAAAGTCACTGATCTCCTCCCTATAGTCTGTCTCATCGTCATCAGTGATCAGGCCTATCACAGTTGTGTCATCAGCAACCTTAATGATGGTGTTGGAGTCGTGCAGCCATGCAGTCATTGGTGAACAGGGAGTACAGAAGGGGACGAAGCACACACTCCTGAAGAGCCCCCGTGTTGAGGGTCAGCGTGGCAGATGTGTTGTTGCCTACCCTCAACATCTGGGGGCGGCCCATCAGGAAGTCCAGGATCAAGCAGCAGTGGGAGGTGCTCAGTCCCAGGGTCCTGAGCTTAGTGTTGAGCTTGGAGGGCAATATGGTGATGAACGCTGAGCTGTAGTCAATAAACAACATTCTCACATAGGTGTTTCTCTTGGGAGAGGGCAGTGTGGAGTACAATAGAGATTGCGCCATTTGTGGATCGGTTGTTGATGTGAGCCATGACCAGCCTTTCAAAGCATTTCATCGCTACAGATGTGAGTGCTACTGGGCTATAGTCATTTAGACAGGTTTCTTGGACACAGGGACTATGGTGGTCTGCTTGAAACATGTAGGTTTTACAGACTAGGTCAGGGAGCTGGAAAATGACAGTGAAGACACTTGCCATGCTCCGAGTACACATCGGCTACAGAGAGCGAGATCACACAGATGTTCGGAACAGCTGGTGCTCTTATGCCATTTTATTAGGCCCACATCCTTGGAAAAATCTAACGAGGCAGCCCCACTTACCTGACTTAGGCCTAAGAATAAGACATTCATTCATTTTGTCTGGAAAACATAAGACTCTGACATCTTCTTGGTTATATTACCAAGGGAAACTCAGCCGTGAGCTACCTAGTGATGCGAGCCTACCAGACAAGCTAAATGCCTTCTATGCTTGCTGCGAGGTAAGCAACAAGGCAGGTTGCTTGCCTCGAAGCGAGCATTGTAATATGACCAAGCAGATGTCAGAGTCTGTTTACCAGACAAAATAAATTAACCTCTTATAATTCTTAGGGCTAAATCAGGTAAGTGGGGCTGCCTCATTCAATTTTTCCCAAGGATTTTTATTTTATTTTACCTTTATTCAACTAGGCAAGTCAGTTAAGAACAAATTCTTATTTTCAATGACGGCCTAGGAACAGTGGGTTAACTGCCTGTTCAGGGGCAGAACGACAGATTTTGTACCTTGTCAGCTCGGGGATTTGAACTCGCAACCTTTCGGTTACTAGTCCAATGCTCTAACCACTAGGCTACCCTGCCGCCCCAGGATGTAGGCCTTATAAAATGGCAGTATATTTCCTATATGTTAGCCTACATGAATCCTGGAAGAGTCCAAGATGCAGCCAGCAGCATCAGAGAGAAATAGCTTGGAAAGTCAGGAATCTGGGGGAATGGCCTCACTCCTTTCACAGCCCTACAAACTCCATCCTCAACCCACACTGCTTTCCTACTTCCTGTTCTAGGCTTGTTTTTGAGGGGACAAAGGGAAAGAAAACAATGCATCTCCTCAACTGCCTTTAGATACATTCACACAGCATTTCCATTTCCTGAATCCCCGCAAAAACATCCCAGCAGGCAGCTGTCATGCCCTGGTGCAAGCGCCCTTGAATGAAAAACAAGAGCGGATAAGGAACTACAGCAATGACCAGGGGTCAAATGACACACACTTTGTATCCCTTGTTGTTATATGAAATGCGAGAGGAAATCATGTAGGAAAGACTATCCTCCTCCAATTACCATCTGTAGAAGCCCAACACAGTGGTACAGGGGGGGACAGGTCTTTGCTTGCCCCTCTCTGCTTCTCTCCCTGGCTGCGTTTGGAGGTCTAAACCTGCCCGGTGAGAAGCTTTGCGTAGGCTAGCAGAACAACATCGTATGTAAGTGACTGAGTGCTGACATTTCCCTCCTCTAGCTACATGACTCACATCCTCTCGTAACCTACTCGACTCATCGCAGGAAGAAGAAAGAAAAATTTAAAAAACAATCCTGCCACTGACCCAGATCCCTCCAGCCCTCCTTTCCTTTACTGGCAGCACCTTTTAATATTGTTTTGTTTGAACTGGCTCCCCCACTTCATCCTTACTAGGACTATGATGGTCATGAAACGTATATGTCTACACTGAACAAAAATATAAACACAACATGTAAAGTGTTGGTACCATGAAATAAAAGATCCCAGAAATGTCTCTCAAATGTTGTGCACAAATTTGTTTACATCCCTGTTAGTGAGAATTTCTCCTTTGCCAAGATAATCCATCCACCTGACATTTGTGGCATATCAACAAGCTGATTAAACAGCATGATCATTACACGGGTGCACATTGTGCTGGGGGACAATAATAGGCCACTTTAAAATGTCCAGTTTTGTGATACAACAATGCCACAGATGCCTCAAGTTTTGAGGGAGTGTGCAATTGGCAGGAATGTCTACCGGAACTGTTGCCGAAGAATTTAACGATCATTTCTCTACCATAAAAGCCGCCTCCAAAGTGGTTTTAGAGAATTTGGCAGTACGTCCAACCGACCTCATAACCACAGACCATGCGTAACCATGCCAGCCCAGGACCTTAACATCCAGCTTCTTCACCTGCGGGATCGTCTGAAACCAGCCACCCGGACAGCTGATGAAATTGAGAGGTAATTCTGTATGTAATAAAGACCTTTTGTGGGGTAAAACTGGCTCCCCAGTGGGTGGGCCTATGCCCTCCCAGGCCCAAGCATGTCTGCGCCCTGCCCAGTCATGTGAATTTCATAGATTAGGACCTAATTTATTTATTTCAATTGAAAGGAAACAATCCTGTACAGTGCCTTCGGAAAGTATTCAGACCGCTTGGCTTTTTCCACATTTTGTTACGTTACAGCCTTATTCTAAAATGTATTAAATAATTATTTTTCCTCAATCTACACAAAATACCCCATAATGACGAAGCAAAAACAGGTTTAGAAATGTACCAATTTCTAAAAATACAAAAATGAAATATTACATTTACATAAGTATTCAAACCCTTAACTAAGTACTTTGTTAAAACACCTTTGGCAGTGATTACAGCATTTAGTTTTCTTTGGTATGACGCTGCTAGCCTGGCACACCTGTATTTTGGGAGTTTCTCCCATTCTTCTCTGCAGATCCTCTTAATCTCTGTCAGATTGGATGGGGAGCAATGCTGCACAGCTATTTTCAGGTCTCTCCAGATATGTTTGATTGGGCCACTCAAGGACATTCAGAGACTTATCACGAAGCCACTCCTGCATTGTCTTGGCTGTGTGCTTAGGGTTGTTGTCCTGTTGGAAGGTGAACCTTCGCCCCAGTCTGAGAAACTGAGCGCTCTGGAGTAGGTTTTCATGAAGGATCTCTGTACTTTGCTCTGTTCAGCTTTGCTTCGATCCTGACTAGTCTCCCAGTCCCTGCCACTGAAAAACATACCCACAGCATGATGCTGCCACCATCATGCTTCACCGTAGGGATGGTGCCAGGTTTCCTCCAGATGTGACACTTAGAACTCTTTGGCATGTATGCTATCTTGGTTTCATCAGACCAGAGAATCTTGTTTCTCATAGTCAAGAGTCTAGAGGTGCCTTTTGGCAAACTCCAAGCGGGCTGTCATGTGCCTTTTACTGAGGCGTGGAGCCCATCTGGCCACCATAAAAAGGCCTGATTGGTGGAGTGCTGCAGAGATGGTTGACCTTCTGGAAGGTTCTCCCATCTCCACAGAGGATCTCTTGAGCTCTGTCAGAGTGACATCGGGTTCTTGGTCACCTCCCTGACCAAAGCCCTTCTCCCCTGTTTGCTCAGTTTGGCCACTTTGCCAGCTCTAGGAAGAGTCTTGGTAGTTCCAAACTTCTTCCATTATTTAAGAATGATGGAGGCCACTGTGTACTTGGGGACCTTCAATGCTGCAGACATTTTTTGGTACCCTTCCCCAGATCTGTGCCTCGACATAATCCTGTATCTGAGCTCTACACATAATTCCTTCGACCCCATGGCTTGGTTTTTGCTCTGACATGCACTGTCAACTGTGGTACCTTATATAGACAGCTGTGTGCCTTTCAAATCATGTCCAATCAATTTAAAATTACGGACTCCGATCAAATTGTAGAAAAATCAAGGATGATCAATGGAAACAGGAATGCCCCCGAGCTCAATTTCAAATCTCATATCAAAGGGTCTGAATAATTAAGTAAATAAGGTATATCTGTTTATTATAAGTTATACATTTGCAAACATTTCTAAAAACCTGTTTTCGTTTTGTCATTACGGGGTATTGTGTGTAGATTGCTGAGGATTTAAATTTATTTAATTCCTTCTAGAATAAGGCTGTAACGTAACAAAATGTGGAAAAAGTCAATGGGTCTGAATACTTTCCGAATGCACTGTATCTCAGTAGACAAGTCAGATAACACCTGCCTAGTCAAATACTGGTTACACTGTTGTAAAACAGTTGTGATCATGTCAATACTGCACATGGCCTTGCAGTAACTTCCTCTTCAACTACAACAACTGGATTTGCATGCTCCCTTGACTGATTTCCTTATATGAACTTTAACTCAACAAAATTGTTAAAATTGTTGCATGTTAGGGATCACGTGACCCTTGAACGAGATGACCGCATGAACTGAGAGCTCCGCATAAGTAATTTCAAATTCTTAAATCTCAAATCAAACTTTATTTGTAACATGCGCGGAGTAATCCAACAAGTGTAGACCTTACCATGACATGCTTGCTTACGAGCCCTTAACTCATCTTGAACTACACTGTTGGTTAAGAAAATATTTACCAAATAAACTAAAGTAAAAAATAACACAATAATGAGGCTATATACAGGGTGTACCGGTACAGAATCAGTGTGCGGGGTACAGGTTAGTTGGTACATGTAGGTAGGAGTGAAGTGACTATGCATAGATAATTAACAGTGAGTAGCAGCATTGTACAAAACAAATGGGGGGGTCAATGTAAATAGTCCGGTGGCCATTTTATTAATTGTTCAGCAGTCTTATGGCTGGGAGGTAGAAGCTGTTAAGGAGCCTTTTGGTCCTAGACTTGGTTCTCCGATACCGTTTGCCGTGCGGTAGCAGAGAAAACAGTCTATGACTTGAGTCTCTGACAATTTTATCTTTACCTCCACTTCAAGTTAAACCCCATTAGCTTAGTCAAAAAAGCCATGGCGGCTACAAAAGGCAATATTAAATGTGACATTTTTACCCGGACACGTGCAATAGCCGTGGAAAAAGCCTCCAAGAAAACAGCAAGCTTCAGAAAAAGCTAGCGCCTTTACACCAGGACCGGTCAGCTGGAATACGCTGATAGCGCCAAGTTTGACGAGGTGAGAAAATACTTTATTGACCGAGGCACCTTCAGGGGATTCAAATACCCAAACGAGCTCAGGATTCTTCACCAAGGAGCCCTGTGACACCTCGTTTTTTGAAGGACAATCCTGGCCACTGAGAAATGGACCAATGACTAAGTGATTACTGTTACTACTAATGAAGGTAAGACAGCACATAGCCACCACATAGCCAGCACATAGCCAGCACATAGACAGCACATAGCCAGCACATAGCCAGCACATAGACAGCACATAGACAGCACATAGCCAGCACATAGACAGCACATAGCCACCACAGACAGCACATAGCCACCACAGACAGCACATAGCCACCACATAGCCACCACATAGCCAGCACATAGCCAGCACATAGACAGCACATAGACAGCACATAGACAGCACATAGACAGCACATAGACCGCTAAATGTCATTATAGATGTCCATTTTATTCAGATTTGATTTTAACTGAGAGATAGGCCCTATAGCCTAAACTAGGCCTACTAACATTATAGCCTACTTTTATATCCCCTTTAATATCAAGTGAGAAAATTAACCATTTACAGCCTGTTATCTTGTCTGTAGAACATTGAGACTAATTGGCAGACAGTGGTCAGATACTGTCAATTTATATTAGGCCTATAGCTTACTTTTTTATTTGTATTTATCATTTTCACATCTGCATACCTAATGAGAGGCTCAGTGTGTCAATTTTATGCCTATGGTTATGACAGCTTATTTCATTTAATTTTATAACAAACAACTTATCCAATAGATCCCTCTCAGGGATTTTATGTTTTATTTAGTCCAAACGATTAGGCCTATGTTCTTTGGGGGATGTATTTGTAGGCTGGCTATTGATTTTATTTACTTCATTTCTCCCTCTCTTTTTTAATGTGGTCTGGACGGGGGCTACAATGTCACTTAACGCCGGTCAGAGAGGATTAGGCATTTTTCTCACTCTCTCTCGGGAGACGTTGTGCATTGCGAACTGTTACTGAGCGTGGGGTTAACAGGTCCAACAGGATGTGTTGAGTTGTTTGGAAAATCACATGGGGTGTTCAGACATTGTTATTTTATGTACACTGTTTCTTTTTCTTTTATGTGATCGCAGCTGTAACTATTATCTACCTTTACCCAGAGATGACTTGCACTAGAGTTCCATTACTGTTCGATGACGTTAACTAGTACCTTCCATCTACTGACATGGAATTGCCATGGGCTAGATCATGCAATAAAACTGAAAAAGATACTGTGTGTTCTCAAAAAGGAAAAAGCAGACATTGCGCTTTTACAAGAGACACACTTCTGTGATGCCGAACATGCTAAACTCCGCAGAGCTTGGGTGGGACAGGTGTATTGCTCATCTTTCAAATCAAACAGTAGATGCACAGGGTCACTGTATGAGAAACCAATTACTATCTTAAACATATACGCCCCTAACAATGATACTCCTGCTTTCACGACACCTTTCCATATACATCTGGCCCTTTTTTGGACACTGTGCTAACAAACCTCCAAAACGAGCTTCAATACCATACAAAACTCCTTCCGAGGACTCCAACTGCTTTTAAATGCAAGTAAAACTAAGTGCATGCTATGCCCGCACCCTCCCGCCCGACTAGCATCACTACTCTGGACGGTTCTGACTTAGAATATGTGAACAACTACAAATACCTAGGTGTCTGGCTAGACTGTAAACTCTCCTTCCAGACTCACATTAAGCATCTCCAATCAAAAACTAAATCTAGAATCGACTTCCTATTTCGCAACTAAGACTCCTTCACTCATGCTGCCAAACACACCCTCGTAAAACTGACTATCCTACCGATCCTCGACAAAATAGCCTCTAACACTCTACTCAGCAAACTGGATGTAGTCTATTACAGTGCCATCCGTTTTGTCACCAAAGCCCCATATACTATCCACCACTGCGACATGTATGATCTTGTTGGCTGGCCCGCACTACATATTCGTGGCCAAACCCACTGGCTCCAGGTCATCTATATAAGTCTATGCTAGGTAAAGCCCCGCCTTATCTCAGCTCACTGGTCACCATAGCAACACCCACCCGTAGCACTCGCTCCAGCAGGTATATTTCACTGATCATCCCCAAAGCCAACACCTTCTTTGGCCGCCTTTCCTTCCAGTTCTCTGCCGCCAATGACTGGAACGAATTGCAAAAATAACTGAAGCTGGAGACTTAAATCTCCTTCTCTAACTTTAAGCATCAGCTGTCCGAGCAGCTTACCGATCACTGTACCTGTACACAGCCCATCTGTAAATAGCACACCCAACTACCTCATCCCCATATTGTTACTTATCCTCTTGTTCTTTTGCACCCCAGTATTTCTACTTGCACATCATCTGCACATCTATCACTCCAGTGTTAATGCCAAATTGTAATTATTTTTGCCTCTATGGCCTATTTATAGCCTTACCTCCCTACTCTTCTACATTTGCACACAATGTACATAGGTTTTTCTATTGTGTTATTGACTGTACGTTTGTTTATGTGTAACTCTTGTGTTGTTGTTTTTGTCGCACTGCTTTGCTTGATCTTGGCCAGGTCGCAGTTGTAAATGAGAACTTGCTCTCAACTGGCCTACCTGGTTAAGTAAAGGTGTGTCACACCCTGACCGTAGAGAGCATGTGATTTGGGTGGGCAGTCTATGTTCTATGATTTTCTATTTCTATGTGTTTGACCAGGTGTGGTTCTCAATCAGAGGCAGCTGTCTATCATTGTCTCTGATTGAGAATCATACTTTAGGTACCCTTTTCCCCCACCTGTTTTGTGGGAAGTTAACTTTGTCTTTGTTCAAGGCACATAGCCCAAAGCTTCACAGTTTGGTTTTTGTTCTTCGTTTTGTCGGTGTCATTTTTTAATAAAGAGAACATGTAAGCTTACCATGCTGCACTTTGGTCCAGTCCTTCAGCCAGCTGTGACAAGGTGAAATAAATCCACATTTTGAAAATGAGAACCTTGTTCAATTAGCATTTTGTTTCCTTTGGAGTCCTGGCTGGAAATGTTTATTGTACCCTCAACTCTGGACAAATCATCTCAAATACCCACCATAAACCCTAGATCGGCAAAGATGTTGAACTCGCTTACTAAAGAGATGGGACTGATAGATATCTGTAGAGCGACTAATAGCTAATCTATGGACTATACATACTACTCCAATGTCCATAACACCTACTCTCGTATAGATTACATTTTTATCCAAGTTTTTCATAAATTCTGCCACTTCTACAATCAGACCCATAGTACTTTCAGACCTTTGTCTGTCTCTGCATTGACCTCTGTAAAAACATCCCGAGGTCAAAGTCTGGAAATTCAACACCATGTTATCAAATGAAGCATTCCATACATTAGTTACTACATGGATAGACAACTACACACGAGAACAATGACTCTCCTGTTTCTCCGGCCACAATGTAGGACGTTGCCAAAGCCACAGTAAGAGGTAATCTAATTGCATATGCTTCCTCAAAGAAAAAAGCAATGGAAGCACACATGTTAGATCTTGAGAGGGAGCTGGAACGCTGTGAAAAACGTACATTAACAATCCCCAGCCAGCAACTCCTGGAGTCATCTTAAAGGGGTGGCAGGGTAGCCTAGTGGTTAGAGCGTTGGACTAGTAACCTAAAGGTAAAGTACATTACCAATACCCAGCCAGCAACTCCTGGAGTCATCTTAAAGGGGCGGCAGGGTAGCCTAGTGGTTAGAGCGTTGAACTAGTAACCGAAAGGTAAAGTACATTACCAATACCCAGCCAGCAACTCCTGGAGTCATCTTAAAGGGGCGGCAGGGTAGCCTAGTGGTTAGAGCGTTGAACTAGTAACCGAAAGGTAAAGTACATTACCAATACCCAGCCAGCAACTCCTGGAGTCAACTTAAAGCAGCCAAAGTCAAACTAAACTTGAACTATACCCAGGAGATAAAAAAAAATTTTTTAAACATTCTTTACTAAACATAAATACCATGAGTATAGCAATAGGGCTAGCAGATTGCTTGCTTACCATTGTTCAGTCAGAGCGTGCCTCGTTCAGGGGCAGAAAGACAGATTTTCACCTTGTCAGCTCGGGGGATCCAATCTTGCAACCATACAGTTAACATGTCCAACGCAATAACGACCTGCCTCTCGTTGCACTCCACAAGGAGACTGCCTGTTACGCGAATGCAGTAAGCCAAGGTAAGTTGCTAGCTAGCATTAAACTTACCTTATAAAAAACAATCAATCATAATCACTAGTTAACTACACATGGTTGATGATATTACTAGATATTATCTAGCGTGTCCTGTGTTGCATATAATCTGACTGAGCATACAAGTATCTAAGTATCTGACTGAGCGGTGGTAGGCAGAAGCAGGCGCATAAACATTCATTCAAACAGCACTTTCGTGCGTTTTGACAGCAGCTCTTCGTGTTGTGCGTCAAGCATTGCTCTGTTTATAACTTCAAACCTAATCAACTGCCGAGATGAGGCTGGTGTGACCGAAGTGAAATGGCTGGCTAGTTAGCGCGTGCTAATAGCGTTTCAAACTTCACTCGCTCTAAGCCTTGGGGTGGTTGTTTCCCTTGCTCAGCATGGGTAACACTGCTTCGATGAGGTGGCTGTTGTCGTTGTGTTGCTGGTTCGAGCCCAGGGAGGAGCGAGGAGAGGGACGGAAGCTATACTGTTACACTGGCAATACTAAAGTGCCTATAAGAACATCCAATAGTCAAAGGTTAATGAAATACAAATGGTATAGAGGGAAAAAGTCCTATAATAACTACAACCTAAAACTTCTTACCTGGGAATATTGAAGATTCATGTTAAAAGGAACCACCAGCTTTCATATGTTCTCATGTTCTGAGCAAGGAACTTAAACGTTAGCTTTCTTACATAGCACATATTGCACTTTTACATTCTTCTCCAACACTTTGTTTTTGCATTATTTAAACCAAATTGAACATGTTTCATTATCTACTTGAGGCTAAATTGATTTTAATGATGTATTATATTAAGTTAAAATAAGTGTTAATTCAGTTTTGTTGTAATTGTCATTATTACAAATAAATGTATTTTATTTTATTTAAATCGGCCGATTAATCGGTATCGGCTTTTTTGGTCCTCCAATAAATCGGTATCGGCGTTGAAAAATCATAATCGGTCGACCTCTAACCAGTACATAGTATATAGCCTTGTTATTTTTATGCAATTTTCTTCTTACTTTTTGATTTGATTCTGGGGTTTTTTAACGTTAGTTTGTTTAGTAAGTATTTCTTGAACTGCAATGTTGGTTAGGGCTTGTAGTAAGCATTTCACAGTAAGGAATACCTGCTGTATTCAGCATGCGTGACAAACCAAATTTTATTTGAATTCTGACAGATTCCCTTTGGGATGTGGCACAAGACAAGGATGCTCGCTGTCCCCCTTTCCCCAGGGTAGCCTAGTGGTTAGAGTGTTGGACTAGTAAACGGAAGGTTGCAAGTTCAAACCCCCGAGCTGACAAGGTACAAATCTGTCGTTCTGCCCCTGAACAGGCAGTTAACCCACTGTTCCTAGGCCGTCATTGAAAATAAGAATTTGTTCTTAACTGACTTGCCTAGTTAAATAAAGGTAATATAAATAACAATTGTTGCGGGTGGAGCCTTTGGCAGAGTTGATACGGAGCACTCCAAGTATTATGGGTGTTTCTGCAGGTCGGCCTTCAGCAAAAGATTTTGCTCTATGTGGATGTCGTCTTGCTCTTCATATCCAACCCTGAGATATCCCTCCCTCTCATTTTAGACAATTGCTCAGTATGGCAGGTTTTCAGGAGAGCTAAAAAATATCCCAATGCCCCAGGGCAGTGATTGGGTACACTGCCCTGTGTAGGGTGCTGTCTTTCGGGTGGGATGTTAAATGGGTGGCCTGACTCTCTGAGGTCATTAAAGATCCCATGGCACTTATCGTAAGAGTAGGGGCGTTAACCCCGGTGTCCTGGCTAAATTCCCAATCTGGCCCTCAAACCATCATGGCTACCTGATCATCCCCAGCTTACAATTGGCACATTCATCCCCCTCCTCTCCCCTGTAACTATTCCCCAGGTTGTTGCTATAAATGAGAACGTGTTCTCAGTCAACTTACCTGGTAAATTAACAGATAAATAAATGAAGACACTCTGCCTGTTCCAATGGAAGACAGGGGTTTCAATACCGTGGAATCTTTGTAACACAAACTAGTCAGAAGAATCAATGTTATCCATATGAACATCCTCCCTAGATTTAACTATTTATTTCAGATGCTCCCATGCCATCTCCCAGTTTCTTTTTTCAAAACTACTCACCAAATTTATAATGGGGCAAAGAAAACACCTAGGATCAAGTTTTCCACTCTTTCGAAACCTGAATCTAAGGAGAGTCTTGCCCTTCCCTGCCTTCAATTGTACTGCTGGTCTGCCCAAATCCGCAACATGCTAACATGAATCACAAACAGACAAGACTCAATGTGGATTCAGATAGAGGCCCAATCCTGTGTTTCATTGCTCCTAAACTCAATTGTATTCATGAATAACTTTAGTGAAGTGGGCAACATTGCCAAAACCTTTGTGATTTACAGCACTCTACTAGGATGGAAGGACTGTAAGAAATACCTTGGCATTGCCTCTCAGATATGCTCTCACTCGTCTATAGTATGCAACCCAGACTTGCCAAAAGCCCTGAGTAATGCCAACTTTAATCTCCGGCATACCTTTTCAGACCTGTTTCATCCGAACACAACTACACTGAAATCCTTTCAAGTCCGCTGCCGTGAATTCAAAAAAATCTATTTTCTTTTTTCCCCAGTAATTTTTCAGTAATTTCCTCATTCACTTCCAAGGGGAGGTTTTAGAGCTCAGCTGAATGAAGTTGAGAACCTTCTTGCTACAGCACAATCCATCAAAGGCAAAATCTCCTATATCTTGAATCCTTTCTGAGAATGTGGGCTCCTCCTTCACTCCTTCAAAAGAAATCTGGGAAAAGAACCTGTCTGGCTATCAGTGATGAGTTATGTTTGCGTCAGGGTATACTGCTCCTCTACTAATGTAAAAAATAAAGAATCTAAATATATATATTTTTTTTAACATTTTATTACACCACAGTGAGACTACTTAGAATGAATACAGACATTTCTACCTCTGAAAGTGGAACCTATATGCATGTATTCTGGAGTTGTAGAGAGATTGTCAGATTTTGGCAATCTATACATACTGCTGCACAGAACATACTAGATGTACAGTTTGATATGACCCCGTCTCTAACTTCTTAATGCCCAGCGGGACTTTGTTCTTGATCCAGACAGAGAAAATGTGTTTATGACTATCACATACTTTTCTAAATAAATGTATTCACCTACTGTGGGCATCTAATTCCTCTCCTACATTTAAAATGTAGATTGACCAGATTGTTGACTTCCTTCCTCTTGAAAAGCTCACTTATGACCTCCGCAAGAGACAGCCCAGGTTTGATAGAGTCTGGTCGCCACTACTCAACTATATTTCAAATAGGATAGAGTGAATGGGGTGATTTGGGAGATTAGTGTATATACATGTTGTGTAAGGTGCTGTAAAAACTCATTCTTTGCTCATTGTCTCAGCTAATAAAATAGCTAACATGATCACAGATAGTGCTGCTGCAAATGTGTTTGTTTTGTTTTATATTTTATTATATTATTTATGTCTACCACATCTGTGAATGTGATGTTTGTTGATTGAAAAACATGAAAACTTCAATTGAAATGGTTACATGTTGAGTTTATATTTTTGTTCAGTATAATTATTTTTGACACACATTTGTTCCTCTCTTCCACTCCTGACTGCATGTGCTGCCATAGATTCTATTTATGTGTGCTGCTGCTGCACCTTTCTATGTGTGCTGGTCATCTATAACACCTTGCTTGTTTTAGCAAAGAGCAACAAAGTTTCATCACGTTGTTAAGGGTCCATGTTTCTGCAGAAACGGACTCAACCGCACGGCCTTGCCGTCTTCAGTCTGATGTTATTGCACAGAAACAGTGTGTTCTTACCATGAACAGCGAAGACGTTACAGTGATGGGCCCCATGTTGTGATGACTCTCTCTTCCCACCCTTGATGAAGTGCAGCGCCGGCAGACTCGGTCTCCTCTGGTCCCCAACAAACTTCCCCGGCTGCTGCCCCATAAGGGCAGGGTGCCAGGCCGCAGCCGGGTCTCCAAACTGGGCTCTCTCAGTGCCTGGGTCCGGGGCACCTGGTGGGTAGGGGATGGAGGGCAGGGACCACCTCCGTGGTGCAATTTCCCTCAGTCAGTTTGGCCTCTCCAGATGTTCACTTCTGCATCCCACCGCTGACACCAATCCAGTGGTTTTTGATGGAGGTCAATGCAACAGCAAATAGACCGGCAAGTCCTTCTCACTGATTCCACCCTCTTGATCATGCATTGACTGCTTTGGTAGTCTTACTGTCAGATGAGATCTGGTCTCTTATGGCACTTGTGTCTTTTATTTAAGACACAGGCAGTCACATAGGAGGATACTGGAGGAGCCCCAATCAAGACACATTCATGAAGATCTAAGGCCTAATTATGATGGCATACATTCATCCAGCATGTAATTATAGAATGTAGGCCTACGTTCCATATTTGGTCAACAAACGTATTTTCGGCACCATGCAATCCACTGATTTGTCATGACTGATTGTATATTTGACATTCAGCTAACATTTTGCTGTCATCTGGACATCTCGCAGTGTTTTTCAGGCCACAATTATGCATGACAAGACGCTACCGCGGGATAAAATGTGTTTGAGGAAAAATCATGGGAAACTTAGCTAGCTAACGAACGTTGGCATTACTCAGATGGTAGGCACTTGCTTCACCAGAAAGCAAATGTTAATGATGGTTTAAACACGCTCTGTATTTGAATACAATTCCTGACAACTGAATGTTATTTAGTAGCTATGAAGATGCAAGAATGGCTGTGCAACATTTTGTTTATTGGAATACTAGCTAGCGAACTAGCTCCAGCTAACGATGGAGCTAGCCTTACTGGCTAGATGGTGGTACGCCGCGCGAGACCCTGGGAATTAACATCGGAACAGTCAACCTAATAACCAGTTCTAACTTCGGACGGTGTACTTCGTCGTCTCGTTTGACTCAATATTGACAACATTAATAAAGATTTGCCGAAATGTCCAGTGTCCCCCCCAACCCTTAGTATTCAATTCCTATTCAAACTTCGTGTCCACTCTTTCTGTCTTGCGGAGTTTCTCTCCCGTGCACCCCAACCCAGGCACTTTAACCAAGGCGCATACTCCAAACTTCTCGAACCAACCAGTGTGTTGCTTGGGCGTTTTCGCAGCTCCTTCTCAACACGTGCAACTAGCAAGCTCGTCGTTTCTATCTCCCTCGTTTCTAAACGTATTTATTGCTCTTACGATAAAATCTTAACAATTATACACCGGTAGGACAGTCGTCGCTGAGGCCGCCATATTTCCGTACGCAAGGTGGTTTACTAAAATATGGGGGTGGGGATACGTTTTACGTCAGAGCGTGCGTTCATGCGTGGGCAACTAGATGGGACACAAACAGACAATATCTTCTGTGATAGTACATACAGTATGTCATGTCCCATGTAAATGTAGCACAAGTCATAGACTTGACATAAAAGGACAGCAAATGATCAACTGTTGATCAATAGCAGTTTCACTAAAGGTAAAGGGCAGGCAGTAAAGTTGATTTTATGAACCAAAACGTTAAGAGGAAGGCTTTGCAAGATGGTATGCATTTTCCTTCCCTATTTTGTATTTACTGACTTTTCAACTCATCTTTGGAAAGGAGTAAACAAAACATAAAAATAATTATGTGAGGAAAAACACTTTTTGTTTATGTACATCGGGAGGCTGTCTAAGATTCCTCCACAAGGAGATCTCATTACATGTGCCCTTGAAGTAAAATAATCTAATTGGGAAACCTCTAAATAAAAACGCACTACTTACAAGCATGATAAGAGAAAGGTTTCACACACTGATAGCTTGAGGCATTAGTAGGTTTGTGTATTAAATTCTCGAAAGAGTAGTTATTCATACAAAAGTATGACACATTATCAACAGTCCTCTACTAGTTCTCTAAAAAACAACCACAAAGAAATGAGGAACAGCTGGGTCCTTGGTTGCAGAATGCAGGAACATTTTAATTCATTAAATCAATTACCATCCCTCTCCAATATAGGTGTCTATTGAGAAACATAGCTATAGTTTATATACTTAACAAAAATAAACAACTTCAAAGTTTACTGAATTACAGTTCATATAAGTAAATAAGTAAATTACACCCTAATCTATAGATTTCACAACTATGCAGGGGTGCAGCCATGGATGGGCCTTAGAAAGCATAGGCCCACCCACTGGGGAGCCAGGCCCACCCACTGGGGAGCCAGGCCCACCCACTGGGGAGCCAGGCCCAGACTATTAGAATAAGTTTCTTTATTACAGATAGAAATACTCTTCACCACCTCCCCTCAGACAATCCCACAGGTGAAGAAGCCAGATGTGGAGGTCCTGGGCTGGCGTGGTTACATGTGAGGCCGGTTGGACGTACGGCCAAATTCTCTAAAACGACACTGGGGGCAGCTTATGGTAGAGAAATTAACATAAAATTATCTGGTAAGAGCTCTGGTGGACATTCCTGCAGTCAGCATGCCAATTGCATGCTCCCTCTAAACTTGAGACATCTGTAGCATTGTGTTGTGTGACAAAACTGAACATTTTAAAGTGGCCTTTTATTGTCCCCAGCACAAGGTGCACCTGTGCAATGATCATGCTGTTTAATCAGATTCTTGATATGCCACAGCTGTCAGGTGGTTGGATTATCTTGGCAAAGGAGAGATGCTCACTAACAGGGATGTGAACAAATTTGTGCACACAAATTGAGAGAAATAAACTTTGTGTGCATGGTAAATTTCTGGATTTTTTAAATTTCAGCTCATGAAACATGAGACCAACACTTGATGTGTTTATATTTTTAGCTTAGTAAACTAAACTGCAGAGAAATACATTTCCTGGTGAAGCCAGAAGATTGTATCAAAAAGGGGATATACAGGTCATGGTATCTTCTGCTTGAGAGACAAGTTCAGAACTTGGGTTTAGGTTCAGTCCCCAATGTGGTTAAGGCCTTGATGCCTAAACTTGGAATGCAGGGAACACAAACCTTCCATTACATTAAGGAAGGTTGCATCTGGTACTCTAACCCTCCAGTTCGACAAGTTTCTGACGTGTCATCATCACAATCTCCTCCATCACCTCTGGTTTTAAGATATCCTTGATCTAGAAAGAGAGAAACCTGTAACTCAATATGCTTTGTGAACTCTGAAGTCTGATGAAATTAGCTAAAAATGCAACATCATTAGGACTTGGATGGCTATAGATCATGTGTCATACAAAATGGCTTTGGTCGAGTCCCTTTTGAAAGAATGATCTAATTGAATGAATGTAAAGGTTTGCTTCCCTCAGATCCTCTTTCCATTACCTAGATCAATATAGACAGTGTTACCTGGTGTGGGAGTGATGACTCGTAACAGTAGAGCACACTGGTGTCGTACAGAAGCACCTTGTGTGCCCCCAAGGCCAGCAAGCAGTTCCTCAACCGTGAGATCACCTCCCGATCTGAGAGAGAGACAGGCTAAGAGGGCAAGGCAGGGAGAGGGGGAGAGGTTACAGTGAGGTGAAAAAGGGGAACAGAAGGGTCAGCGTAGATAATATAACAATCTAGTGAAAGTAAAGCCGTTATGTCTTGTTGAACGATACAATGAAGTGCTACTAAAATGTGTGTGTATCTACATAGAGGTTGGATCCATTGTATTCCCGCTCAAAGCTGTGTAGCCCCAGGCAGCTCTTACCTCAAGACTGGTGTAGTATCCTCCAGCCTCCTCATCCTGATGTCCTGGGGTGGGGTACAGCCACACAAAGCCATTATTGCCCAGGATGATGGAGGCCCCACAAGGCAGGTTGTGGAAGTGGGTTTTCTGTCTCTTGATCAAAGAGGGAGATAGCTGCACAAGAACTCCTTGCCCCAACTGATGTGATGTAGATGCAAAGGAATAAGATAATAGGAAAATGGTTTACATTTTCAATCACTTAAAAAAGGGTATTTACACAGAAAAAATATTTTTTTTTACCTTTCCATACTTTAAACTGCGGGTGTGAAGAGAGAGCGCCCCATCTGAGAAAACAGACTGTACCTCTGCCTGAACGCAAACTCGGTCAAGGAGAATTTTGACCATAGTTACATACAAAATATAATGCATAATCAATGAGAGTATGCTACTTGTAGATGGTAGAGCCAAGGGAATCTAAACATAATAAAAAATTCCATGTAGAGTAGGCTGGAAGGTAGGATGGACATTATAAAGGCAGAAGGGTCCAGGTTGGTGATAAACATCAGAGGATACACTGATGAGGTCCCCCTCCTGAAGGTAGACTCTCATGGTGAGCTCATCTTCTGCTGACCGTCTCCTCTAAGAAGGACAGATATAGAAAGATTGATTGATGGTAAGACCGAGAAAGAACGTAAACAAATATCCAAAGAAGTTTTACCAAGTGTCAGTACTACTTGGTTGCACCGGGTGCTAAGAGGCACAAGCACACATTACCCAAACACATTTCCTAATTCCCAGATATATGCTGTCCATTCCACTCACCAGCTCTCCTCCGGGCAGATTGACAGAGGACAGCAGCAACACAGAGTCCTGTCTGGAGTTGGTGTCCACCTTCCAGCGCTTCTGCTGCACCTACAAAACGGCAGACAAACACTAAGCTCCAACCAGGAGAAGCACGATCACCCCAGGGCACTATTAGCTTTACTGACTCGGTCACCACTTCAAACAGAAACATACCTCTGTGATCCTCCCAACCACCACATCTCCAACCTCCCCGTTGAACCTGGGAATAAGAACAGATAAAGATGGCACAAGTGATAAAAAGTGATTGTTTTTTTTACAGACAAAGAGTCTGTAAACAATAAAAGCAGATGCTGCGCAATGGAAAAGTTGTATTAAAACAGAGTCAGTAGCTAACCAGTGGGGTAAATCTAACCCTAGGATTACAGACATTACTGTGGCACCTGGTCCACTTACCTGGTCTTGAGCGGCCGTACACAGATGAGCTTGTTCACTCTCTCCACCTCTCCTGCCACAGAGGCTGTTAGTTTTTCTTCATCCATGTAAGTCCCATGACCCCTAGAATGAAAAGCATCTATGGTCTAGTCATGACTAGACTATATACCCACTTTCAATGTCCTGTATGCACGTAAATTACTGCCCGTCAACATCATTCAAATTAACTTGGTATAAGTTATATGATTAATTTAAGAGAAACTATATTAACAATAATCAAGTAAATAGGTAAGCCTAACCTTAGCTACTCTACGAGTGACACTTGCAGAATATTACACTATATATACACAAAAGTATGTGGACGTCCCTTTAAATTATTGTATTCAGCCATTTCAGCCACACCAGTTGCTGACAGGGGCTGTTTCATGATTTTGGAATGAGATGTTCGACGAGCAGGTGTCCACATACTTTTGATCATGTAGTGTATTTATGCACTAACAAGTGAGACCTGAGATATCTAGTCAATATCAATCAATAGCTTCCTAGCTATATAGCTAGCTACCTATCCAAAGCAAAGAGGTAAAGACGTCGATTAATATTGATTTACAGTAAAGAGATAAAACTCAGATTCAAAATTGTATTAGATGGGAGCAGCATGTGGACAGACTGTTACCTTGTTCTCGTGATGTTCATACAAGCTTGTAGACATACCTCATAAACCCTGTATCTGATGTGATCACATCACCGGGAACAACTAGATCTTTTCCATCCAAAGCAGACAGAGAGGATGATAACGATACTTGTTTCCGAATAGTTGGCAATCTCATATTCGCAGCCATGCTTTCTGAATTCTGTTCTGTTAACTCAAACGGCGCTTGTAATTGACGTCATCAGATACTTCCAGAATTTACCACTCATTGGAATTTACCTTTGCGGATTTTCACAAAATCTAAATAATGCCTCTGGACATTCATTCATTTTATAAGTTATTTCACAATATTTCAAACTGCTTTGCAAAAAACATTGTTTACGTAAGAACGCTGGAGATTATTTTTAGTTTCTTGCGCCATCAGGTGAACGTGAAGCAGTACTTCAACCCACCTTCAGCATTTTTTATTATTATTAGGTGTAAAAAGGGCAATAAATAAACAAACACAAAATCACATATTAAAACAATAAATGTATTATTTGTATGTATTCTTCCAAACCAATGTTAACCCCAGTCATTGTCACTGATGACTATCCCCATAAACTAGAATCTCATTCTAGTTCTGTGGAATAGTCTCCCGCTGGGCACAGACGTAATTTCAAATCTAGTTTTAATTTACATTTGGTTAAGTCAACAAACGTGACTTCAACGTGAAATCAACAACAACAACGTTATTCTCCAATGTCAAACGAAATCAGGAATTATAGCGCCATCTGACGGCAGCAGGGCTTGGTTAAAAGTTGGCAGAAAAAATACGAAATTCCTTTACGTTGATGATTTGCAAATACCAATCCGTTTTCCACATTGATTCAACGTCATCACAGTGATTAATATTGTTTTTTTTTATTACGTGGACAACGTTGATTCAACCAGATTTGGGAAGTGGCCTTTAGCTACCTCATAATTAAAATCCCCCTGGAAACAGAACCAAACATGCTGATTTTTCAGCAGACACACATTTACATTCATAACACAATTTTGCTAAGCAAGCTTAAATCGTGTAAAATGAATTCCAATGTCTTCAAACCAAAAACTCTGGCAGAGAGAGTAGTGTATGAAGGCCACCTGGAAGCCAAGGTGGTGTTAAAACTAAAAACACGCTGGCAACTTCTGTTTGAGACAGGTAAGTGTCAGAGTGATCAGTAAGACATTTTTGAATGAAAAGGAATATAACATGTAAAACATATTTTGGTTTGTTACTTGCATGTTTGTCTGCCATTCATTAACAGGTCAGACCGAATCTCCAACCTGGCCTACTAGTCCTGATGGAGTCTCTGGAGCAGTAGTGTAGCCAGAAATTTGTTGGTGGGTGGGCCTGCGGAAATTTGAGCCAACTTCCTGCAAATGTACACATTTTGCCTTTGTGCAAAGAGAAAAATGTGCAGTTTTATAGCTAATCTCATACAATTCTACACATTTTGCAATGAGGCTGAGAGAAGATTTTTCCAACACAGCTGCCCTGGAGCCTCTGTCCCAGCCAGCCTCCTCCCTGAGGCTACTGTCTCCTGCACTTCTGTCACTGCTACACTGGACCCAATGCCTCAACATGGCTCCAGTATGGGGAACACCCCAGATAAATCTAGTCTTTTTGCTGTGTTGTTATTTCGTTGGAATATTCTGTCTGTATTATTTGTACTTATCTTGTGGATTTCAGTATTGCTGTTAGGTGTGATCATATTGTGCCTCTCTCTGCCCTGTCTAACAGTTTCTTCCTCTTGATGGAGTTTGGCTCCAGCTGCAGTTGGGAGCTCTGGAGTCTGGAGACTCTATTTATTTAGAATATAAGGAAAGCGCATATGTATTTACATTCACATACAGTTCAGAATTAAACAACGCTTTACATGAATATACAGAAATAAAGTGTCTATTACACAGTGTCAAATTTTGACATGTCTGAAATGAATGTACACTGCTGCTCTCCAATTTCTACATACTGTATATTTCATTTGAATTCTCCTTTGCTACTTTACTATTCAAGCAACCGTCTCCCTGAGTTGGTGGGGCTAAGTTGACAGGATGTAAAGTTGAATTCATGACAGAACCACCCAAAATCTTAACTTGTTATGGTAAAACATAATTATCTGAAATACAGAGTACTTGTCTTTACCAATTGAATTATTGACTTGAATAGAACACCATTTCCTTTGGTCTCCTGCGTCCTTGCAATACTGTTTTGAGTATACAAACAAAGACAAACTGACAGTTACTCTCAAAATACTCTTGAAACCAACATTCAGTCCTTTGTTCAGGTTCTTTGTGCAGGCACTAGTAGAACAGTTGACTCTAACAGTTGACCCTCTACATGAGACCTTTTTTGTGAGAATTACAAACATAATATCCAGTAAGTCTAAGGAGACTAGATTGTAAATAAGGCAACCAGTAAAAAGTATTTAAGAATGTCTGTACCATCAGTTCAACCCACCAGGCATAAACCCAGTCATACTCTCTGGCCCAACACAAAGTTATTGCAATACCTGCCACACGAGTAAAGAGTGGCTGCCCATCCCCTAAGAGAGAGAGAGAGAGAGCAACCTGTGACCCAGGTGTGCATGGGTCAAGTGTAGTTTGCATTAGCAAGTGTCTCTCTCTCCTCTCTGCTGTCATAGCACTATGGTGGGGATATGGTGAACCAGGGGGACCTGGTGTTGGGTCAGGCTGTTGATCGGTGGGGGAGGAGGTGAGACTTGGGAGGCAGTGTCTGCGCCCGCCGCCCCTGGTCTGTGCCTGGCACTCTTCTGGTGTGCCCGTAGCCCTGCCAGTTGGGAGTAGGCGCTCTGGCACACGTGGCACTTGTAGGGGCGCTCTCCGGTGTGCAGGCGCACGTGGTTGCGCAGGGTGGACGACTGGCTGAAGCGGCGGTTGCAGAAGCGGCAGACGAACGGCTTGTCCAGGGTGTGGATGCGCATGTGGGAGCGCAGGTTGCTACGAGAGTTGAAGCCCCGGTGGCAGATGACGCAGCGCATGCGGCTGGTCACAGACGAGGAAGAAGAGGAGGAGGGGGAGCAAGATGAAGAGCCGTCACAGGAGTGAGAGTCCTCTGTCAGGGGAAAGTAGAAGCAGAGTGACTGAGTTATTTGATTCACAAATTAATGTGACTGACGTTTCTAATGTTGAATTTAACATGGGATAGAATCAGTGTATTTTCAGTACTTTGCAATAAATAAGAGTGATGTAAATCTGTTGTCTGCAGCAGAGCCCATAAACACTGGCCCCACAGATAAAGAAGCCTGTTATATGGTTTTCTAAATACTCAATAGGCCCATACAGTTTATCCACAGCCACATTAATCAGCTCTAAAGAGGTCATGAGTGGCTGCCCAAATGCCAGTCTTTGTCCCCACCCCTCTGTAGCCTGAGGGGCAAGGGTCTCACCATTCCGGCTCTTTCTCTGATGCTCCTCAGTACCGGGAACGCCGGGAATACCAAGGAAGGTGTTGTGGGAGTTTCCATACCACACCAGCAGCTCCTGGTCTGGGGGGATAGTCTGTAGAGAGCAAGAGTAGGAAAATGTTCAAACTGAACAGGAGTACCGGGAACGCCAGAAGGTTGCGCTGTTCAGTAGATGACAATAGGTTGCCCTTACTTCTATATGGGCAAGGGGAAATTCAATTGCTATAGATTTGACACCAACAATGAAGGCCTACAAACGAATGGGCTTAACAGCAGAACTTGTCATTATTTCAGCAACAACATAAAACGCTGACATGCCAGAGGCTTCATGTCAGTTTGGAGTGATAGTATCTGGCTTGGTTCTCACCTCTGCAGCTCTGTAGAAGATGCTGCTGCCGATCTGCACCACCTCCAGGTTCTGCTCCTGTTCGTTGCGTGCACACTTGATATAGGTCATCCAGCTGCGATGGTCCTCCTGGCTGGCATCAATGAAGTAGCGCACCGTGCCATCCCCGTTGAACACCTATAAGAACAAAAGCAAAATCTTATGAGTCTGGTACAATGTTAACATATAGCTTCTTGTACATACAGCTTGTGAACAAGGCAGATGATGCCCCCCTTAAACCTGTGCTTCCCCCACAAAAACATGGCATACACAGAGATCCATTGTTGCCTTGCTTCCATTATTCCCTGCCTAATTGTGAAAGCAGATCAATCCCTATAGCTGCCCAGCTGATTCTCACCTCCCACATGAGGTTGTTGTTCTTGAGCAGGTCTACGTGCTCAGGGGAGATTACCCTGCCAGTGAACGGACCCATCTCTGTGCCCGCCTTGATCCAGGTCTTGGAGAAAATGCCCAGGCCCTCGCCAGGGATAGAGCTCTGGGCAATGATCACCTCACTGGGCAGCACCAGGCTGGAGAGCTTCTGAACCTCTGCAGGGAAGAGAAAAATAGATTATTTTACTTCTGTGTACAATTCATCAAGTTGTGAATTTCGTCAATTCATCCATGCATGAAAGAGAAATGTATGAAATAGTAACCAAGCTAAACAATTTGCCTAAAATAGATTGAGGATAGGAGTGGTTTAAGTCAGACATTGTGCATTAGTGCTAATATTATTGCATGTCCTTTACATAAAGGCCAAAAAGCAAAATGGTTGATATATATATATAAAACACATATTTCGAATAAAAAATGTACCTAATATGATGCTTTGATAACCGTTTGATAAAACTTTATGAATTGGAACATCTTAAACAGTGTGTGGTCTTAAATAATGTTTATGCTTCTCATGATTTAGGTATTTAACATTTTGCCAACATAGCAAATATTTAGCATCTTATTTTGGTCATGAAATATTAAGCAACTTCTTATCCACCGTTTAATTCGATTAAATTGATGAATTGAACGTTTGTTGAAAAGAAGAAAAAACTCGGAAATCATTTTCATTCTCATTCAAAACGTAAAAAAATAAAACTCTTTGGATTATTTAATGTCAAAATCAAAAGAAAATGTATTTAACACTGCGAAAAGACGGCCTGAATAGAGGTTAAATGGTATTCTATTGCTCAGGGTCCAGCAATCGGTCATGCTTCAGATGCGATATTCATTATGTCCAACTGAAAGAAACGGCTAATTCCAAATCCATTATCCTTTAAGAACATTCTAGCAATACATTTGCGCTGAATTAAATGAGGACTTGTTTAAAAGACCCAGGAATTTCTCATACAAAAAAATGGAAAGGCGATTAGATGGTTGACATGGTATGAATGGCAATAGATTTAGCCTTCACCGCGCATTATCTGGGGAACCGAAAGTGAAAAGTGCCGGAGCCCCATAGCTGCCAAAGGAGGAAAATAGACTTCCGGGAGATTGGTGAATGCGGGATAAAATCCAGGACATCAAAGAAAGGGAACCTTTCTCTCCCCTCGGTTTAAGTGGAAACTTTCTCAGGTCAGGCACAAAGTTAACCAAATGAATTGAATAACCTTCGTCTTTCAGTCAGCAACAGTTACACGCCTAACAAGCTTCTAAATGCAAGGTCTCAACGCGCTAAATTAGTTAATGCGTTAAATGGGTGGAAATAAAAGGGCCAATGAAGGAAAATACAGGAGAACAGTAGACCTAATGAAAAAGTCACAGAGACCTTGAGAAGAACAGAGGAGTGAACGTTCCCACTTTTTTGGTTCACTCTCAACGACATGCATGATGAGACCTGACTAATGTTATTTGGCTGAATACATTCTAACTAAAGGCCTATTTTAACACTTTTTAGTAAATGATTGTCAAGGGGGTCCTTTTCTTGCCATAGGCTAACAACAGACAGAAGTTGTGAAATAAAAAAAAGTAAATATAGGCTATTTTTGTTTTAGGTAAGACTCGTGAGGGCAGCTCCCGCTCAGCCCAGTCCAAGTTCTTCTCTGCCCTGGCACTCCAATGCTGGAACCAGCTTCCCCTGAAGCTAGGACAGCAGAGCCTCTGCCCATCTTCCGAAAGCACCTGAAACCCTACCTCTTCAAATGGTATCTTAAGTAATCCCCACCGCCAATAAATACATATAAAAGAAAAACTTCCCTGAACCAACATTTGCACTTGACCCCCCTCCCCTCTAGCTCTGACTTTGTTGATAGCTTCTTTATTGAGGACAAGTGTAGGCCTATTTGCTATGCCTGTGATATGTGGTTGTCCCACCTAGCTACTGTATGTTATGATGAATGAAGTCGCTCTGGATAAGAACGGCTGCTAAATTACTCAAATGTAAATGTTATAGTCAAATAAAACGTACAATGTCAAAGTTCATTATTTGTCACAATTTGGTATAATTACTACAAAAACAAATGTCCAAATATTAGGATGTTAAACATTGCAACAGGCCTGGGCTCGTGGCTGGTGTTATTGGAAGAATTCCAAAAGGGGCAACTTACCTCCGGCGAAGGACTGCGCGAGGACCTCAGCTGTGAAGGCTGTCTTGGGACTGATGCTACTCTGTCTATCCTCCATCAGATGCTCCCCGATCACATTTCTCCACCTTCCATACAAGAAACTGTGCAGAATGTCTGAGGTGATAATATCAGATAAGGACCGACTCTGACATTTAAATCCAGACTTTAGGGCTAAAGCCTCTGCGGGTAATACCGAGCCCATCTCGCAAACTACTGCCAGCGGTGTCAGATATGAAAGCCTCTACATGTACAGTGGATATTCCCTCCCGTGAGACGGCTGGTTGGAAAATGTTCCGTCCTTTCGCAGTGAGGGTCCTCTTTATACAGTAGGCTATGTGGCTGGTCTGACCCCTCTCTGATTAGCTATTAACAACACTCCCCTTATCGTATAGACCTGCCCCAGCAGAAGAAAAGACCCTTCTATTAGGCGGTCCTCCCCTTTCAGAGAGAGAGAGAGAGAAAGAGCGAGAGACGGAGGGTGTGTGTGCGTGTGAGAGAGAGAAAGAGAGAGAGAGAGGGAGAGAGAGAAAAGAGAGAGAGAATTTAATTGAATGAGTGAGTGAGTAAGTGAAATGGAGAGACGGACAAGTAGCCAATGCTACTCAGCAATATTAATGGATTATCTCTAACTGCACACATGCACGTTTTTGTGCGCATCCGATGGTAAAATAGGCCTCAACGATCAAAAAACAATTAGGGGAGTATCACACATTTTGTTTAAGACACTGACAATTATTCAACACCTTTCACACACCAACCAGATACGATTTTTTTTTCTCCATGAAACTCATTCCAAAAAAACAACCTCGTCGCCAGTTTAGCACTAGATTTAGTCGAATATACAAATCGACATATAAAATCAACATTTCTATGTTAGGGCCTATTAATACAATTGAAATATGTATAACATATCATAACCTAGAGCAAATGTCTCCTATAAAATACGGCTAAACATGTCAAAATCATGTTTTCATATTCCATTCAAATGGCCTATAGGACAATTCAGGGTTTGAGTCCCACGTTTATTTAAACAGAATGAAAACGCTGTCAACTTTTAACTGGTTCAACAATTAGTTTAAACGTTTGTCTGTCATCAAAATTAGGTCATCGGGTCTGGGAGTTGCTTAAACGTTCTTTCTCATGCATTCTGTATTCATGTGGTGGGCAATAAACAATTTCTTCCAGGGAGTTGTAGTGCGGGAATAAAAGATTAGAAACAAGCTTAACGTGCTTTTACCGCATTGTCCCAATGCAAAGCCGGTTCACCTCTCTATCCCTTGTTGTAGTACGCGGTTTAATATTCATGGATGTTCATAGCCCTTCAGTACATTGTGACAGCATTTAGATGAGTATATACAGCCCCTTTCTTCTCAATAGCCACAGTTCTGTTTTTTCCTCTATTTTTTGGCTTGATGGACTGGAGGTAAATGAGCAGTTTTCCTTCTCTTCCAGCAGAGAACATCTTTATTCCATCCCCGGCTCGCGGGTTTCCTATTCAGTTCCTCTCCAAGTAATGTCAGGGGGCTGAAAAGTGCTGCAAATCAATCGTTCATGGTGTTTTGAGGACAGTTTGACAGCCATGCACTCCGCCTTTCTTCCCATCAACTATAAGGGGATGGTCCGAAAAGCTGGGCAAGTTTGGCTCTGGCGAATGTGGACTCGAATGGAAAATATATGGATTATAAATGGAACGGGGTGTTTTGAACGCAGAGATAGTGAAAAGGTGAGTGACTGGGCACAAAAAAAGATTGTGGAAACAGCTGCTTTTTTAGGAGGGACCCCTTCCTACATTTGTCCCCTTTCCCAAATGAAATGTCCCCCCTCTCTGAATAGGATTCGTTCTCACATGGATTTACATGTAATGCATTTCAACATTTATTACACTAAGAGTCTTCAGCTTGCAGGGCCAGTGGATAGTGACCATTCTTTACAAAGAGGAATTAAATTAATTGAAATGGGGTAACGCATGGATTAGATGATTTGCTTATCTATGCATTAACCTTTCATTTTTCTGTCTGGTAAAGCTATGGACACATCAAGAGTCACCCTGCTCAACCATATTGAAAAACTATTTATGCCAGTATTTGTTCATTTCAAGTGTATGAATTAAACAATAGCCTTTACATAGGCTATAGATTTCCTTCCAATATTTAGCAAACATTTTGAAGGGCGAAATATCAAAGTAGTTGTATGAAATAGAGCTCAGGATTTCAGTTTTATCTTGTAAACCTACAACAACTAAATTAAAAGGTTCTTATATGCTTTTGCATAAAATTACGATACATATATATTTTTTTAACGGCTTTTTTAAAAGGGTGCAATATTCAAATACCCTGTATAGGAAGGTTATTGATAATGATTCATAACGGCAGAGATTAATTGTGTTTAAAACAGAGTAGGCCTTTTTACAATTCCATTTAAAACGACTAATTTTACTTCAATAAATAATCAAACTATAGCTGCAGACTACAATTTAAAAAAAATCTTACATGACATGATACTTTAATATTTGAGTTCACTTCAACGCTTTCACCCCTGAAAAAAGACTATGCGCGTAATACCCTAATTGTCTCAAGAACTGTAAATCAGCGTTTCCTGTCTTAATATTTTTTTTACAGACATCCTCTCCTTAAAACAGTTCTACATAATACAACAACCGTTACCCATACATCCATGCTATATTACAAGCATTCAAGTGGGCTGAATAAATCATATTAAAAATACTAAGCTCTTATTAGACATTAACCAACACAAACATTCTCAACCAGAAGACAAATCGACATCAGTTTCAACGCTGAATCATTCCTCCTACTAACTACAACCTCAGAAGAACTTCAACTGAGAGGGACTGGCAGACTGGGTTCCTCCTTGGGACTATTAAAAAGAGATTAAGGTAGATATCCCAGCATGGTGGTTACAGTATAACAGCTCATCTGCAGGAAAGGTGAGAGAGGTCCAGTCCCTCCCATAAGGGGTTTGTTTACCTGGAATGGAACAGTACACCTGCTTAACAAAACTGGAGCTTAAGAGGGGGGGGGGGGGGGGGATGAGTGAGTGAGTGTGAGTGAGAGTGAGAGTGAGAGTGAGAGTGAGAGAGAGAGAGAGAGAGAGAGAGAGAGAGGAGAGAGAGCTAAACACCCTCCCACACACACACCCTGCTCAGATAGAACCCTCATAGTAAAACACACGTATTGTTAAATGACCAAACAAACTATATCAACTATAATAAAAGGCTTGCATTTCATTAAATCATTTGCCTCAATTTTTGACTTACTCAGACCGGTGAAAACAGAGATTGCACCATATGTAATTGAATACATTTTTCTATGGACAGCCCTGCATAAACAAATCAATAAATCCTATTCATTAAAATATTCGTTGCTCTACAGGGCAGTTATTCAGGACCAACATTGTGAACATTGAATGAGACATAATACATAGACAATGTAGTGTCCACATCGCATTCATATGAATGGCCCCTCACAGCCTACACCGAAACCCCAGCATATACAGTTAGTGATAATACTAGGGATTAGGTTTTATATACAGCAGTGTAGAGACCCTATTCAAACTGAATGGTCCCCCCATTCATAATCATGGCTCTCAAACCCAGTCCGGTGAAGATCTGGAGAACAACTAAATTCTGCCGCCTTCGCAATCGACCACCAGGCCAGGGACTGTCCCGCACGGGCGTCATATTAAAAAGCAAGACGATCCGAATCGAGGGCTGGATTTGGAAACAGCTGCAGAGGGGGGAGGGGGGGGGGCAGGCCGAGCAGTGTCCACTATGGCAGAGGCCCCCTGCGGAGTGCAAAGATGTGGGTTGACAAAAATGCTCAACAACGGTGCACTGGGGACACCCTTGAGGACAGGCCCCAGAGGGAGGGAACACAAGAGCTGGAGACTAGAGCAAAGAATAAGGAACATTATGAAGAAAAAAATGATCAACGAATACGCTCAGTCTTTGCGTAAAAATGGCTTGAGTGCACCACAACAATCAGACCTGTATTATCCGGTTTCATTATTAAATGGGAATTCTTAGGCTTTGCTATAGGAAATAACCTGAGTTATGGGACAACTCCAGGAGAACTCCACTTCAAGTGTTTTGCCATACCTGAAAACATTGGCCAGCCTCGCTCTGCCTCTCCTTGTCTGGAAGCAATGGTAGGTGAATCGCTGTCCCAATCACATCTCATGAACAACAAGAGCCTATAGAAGAACCGACACTCAGGTTGAAAAAAATTGCATGTGCTCCTCTGTCCACAAAAGCTCCTTAGCGCATTATCACATAAGGAACAAGATCCCTTGCAGTGATGATGCATTAAAATGGGCTAAACAGCACCACTCATCAATGAACCCCCTTTCCCAGACATTGGGATTGATTTAAAATAGCCAATAGGTTTAGGAAAATCCTTTAGGAAAAAAAACTTCTGGGTTTATGGAAACCATTTTGGCTAAAATAAACAAGTATATCTGTATTTTAAAAATCCACTTAGAAGACACTCCCTGTTATGCTAAATTTTAGGGCCGGGGCGATACCAGCGTCGCGATACTCGTCATCCGGGCAAGGAAACAAAACACGAAGCAGATTTAACTTTAGGACAAAAGCCCTAATGTTGAAAACAGTCATCCAGAGTTATTGATTTTCCAAGCTATAGCATACACTTAGATACGTACAGGTGTAAAGGGCCAAAAAGAGTTCGGTCTGCTTCGTGTTTACATTTGTCCTATTGAAAACAGTGGTACTTGTCACAGCCCTACTAAATTCATATTTTTGGCCACTCTCACTTAAGGAACTTGTAGTTCATTGTGGGCTAATGGCTTGCCTGCTGTCGATTTTGAATGTTATGAACAAAGTACAAAGTGATGTACAGTGGACTTGAGCCAGTCCAACTGATATTTCAATGCCAATAAACACAGTGCCTTCAAAATCCATGCACTCAAATTAACAATCCCATCGGGCCTTTTTCAGTCATCAGATCCGATTTTGACAGCAAACATCTTTGGGGGAAAACATGAGAATTTATGGTAGTTTCACTTAATGAGGGGGTTTAAATAACCAAATTAAGAGGTCATTAAGTCCCCGTTTCAAACGTATTCATTACATGACAACTAAGATATACACAATTACCAGTTCTGTCATCAGGTAATGTTTGGTGAATTAATTCAATCATGGTATATATAGTAACAGTAATTTGGTAAACTCCTCTTCCTTACCGTCAGTAAAAAGACTGCCTTTAAATGACCATGCATCTTCTGGACATATGAACTTGGCACATTTAGTCTTTCAACATATGTTTTGTCAAGAGAAGCCCTAAAAACAAGCCACTGCGACAGAAAGTGCCTTTCTTGGAGAAAGTTAGGAAAACTGGCAGACGGGTTAGGATAACTAACACAGCAGGTTAGGAGAATTGGATTAAGGTTAGGAAATGGGTTAATGAAAATGCTTTCTTAACCTTTGAAAAGTCACTTCCGGTTGAAGCTTTATCAAAAGTGGCGTGTTTCTAGAGTCCCAATGCCAAGGAGATAACGGAGACTAAGATGATTTTTTTACCATGTATTGAGCTTAACATGACCTGCAGTAACTAATAACAATGGTATACTTCAACCACAAGAGAGGCTTGCAGAAGGAACATTTATTTGAGAAATGGCATAGGTCTATAGAAAATATTTCTGTTTATAAAACAATATTTTTACCTTTATGATTACTTGAGGCTAGATGATACTATATGTTAGTCTTACAATAGAGCCGAGGAAAGGTTTCAGTTTAAACCAATGGTAATGTTATCACATACTGGAATTTGACAAAAAAAAGCTTTCAAAATGGCAAAAAATATAATAATTTTAACAGAACACAATAAAGGTAGTCTTGACGTTTTTAATACACAGTTACCTGTACACAAGGAAAAAAAACACTAAAATGAAACATTTTCAAATTATAATATCCCTTTTCATTAAGCAATGAAGTTAATACTAGATTCAATTCTAACTAATCAATCATACATACGAGATCACACAAAGTAGAAAGAAAAAATATTAATTAAAAAGTTTAGCATTGGACTGTACACAAGTCCAGTGTGTACTGGAGGGGGCGTTAGGGAAACTGGGTGGTACCAAATAAGACAATTTTGATCGTAATACTTAGAATATAAAAAACTACAATGAATTATTACACAGGTAGAATCCAGAGGCTTAGCAGTCTTGAATGATTTAGGTACAGAACATACATAAAAACCTAGCATTTCTCATTTTTGTCCTAAGCAAGATGCAACATCAAATTTCAAATTACACATTCACGATCTTTGAACATTTTCAGTATGAAAACAGAACAGGGACAGTTTTCCTGTGATAATGACTCCATGAAAAAAACTTCTTAGATTTATTTATATATATATTTTAAATAAAGTCTTTAGTCAAGTATCTGAGCATACATACATAGTTTTACAAGATAGCAAAGGCAAAAACCTCACAATATGCAACATCCCCCTTTTCCAATATCAGATCATTGTAATAAAAAAAGTACCCATTACATTTTCATATGCCTTAAAAAAAATCTAAAATGAACTACAAGTTAAATGTCTGTCAAAATATTAGAGAATCCATCTTTGTTTCAAAAATGAAATAAGATATTGCTACTTTTTTAAACCAGAGTACAATAAAATGACAATGAAAAAAATACAAAGCACAACAGGAATTAAATTAGGAACTGACTACCATTTGCCAACATCACTCCTTGTATTACGTAACAAAATAAATGTTCCTGTAACAAAACAATTTTCATCACTGAATTAAAATGCTTTATGTAAAAGGAAAATAAAACATTTTTACACATTAAAACATCTTATGACAAAATAAAAATGTATTCAAGACTGCTAAGCCCATAATTACGATTTTATTGCAACAGAACTAGAAAAAATAGATTATATTGCATTTACTAAAATGTTACAACTCCGGGGTTCGTTTTGGCGATGTCATTTGAATCAAAAAGGAAAAAATAGAAAACAAAACAGCTCTCGCATTAGTCCAAAAGGGATCCCAGGAATTGTCCATTCAAAATAATGGTGTACACAAGTATTTAGTAACAATTAAATGTTCCTGATTTAGAAATATTCTTCTTTTTTTATTGTATAAGTCAGTCTACAGCTAGTGTTTCTCACTAAGAAAAAAGTAAGTCTTCAAGGCGTTGCAAATCTAGAAACCTGTTACAAAAGGTTTGTTTTCATCCTCAATGATTCAAAAATCTTCAACTAAAGGGCGTCCTCTCTAATGATCCTGCAAAACACAGGTTCACGTCAATGACCAAGCACAGTAATACATTTTACATAGATTTACATGTGCAAGTTGCATTACATAACCTTACAATAGTTAAACTCAACCTAATAGATGCCAGAACGGATTTACATGGAACTTTTCATCAGATGTACTTTCAAACCTCCATACTTGAATTAAACCTTGCCTTTAAACCAGGGATCATCAACTACATTCAGCTGCAGGCAGATTCTCTTGAACGGATGGTCGGGGGGACGAGACATAATTACAAATAATTTTTAGACTGCAAATTAACCACCACATTAATATTTGACTAAAACAATCAATTCAAAATGAATTTTCAAACCTTGCTGACATCATCTCTCCGTAATGCGTGGAGATAATTAGGTACAGATTTCCAAAAAATAAAATCACTTGGAGCAGATTTCCTGGTGTTATTAGTCTTTAATGTCCGGGGGGGGGGGGGGGGGGGGGGGTGTAGGCACACATAAAACCACCGCGGGCTGCCAGTTGGGGAACCCTGCTTTAAACCATTCAACATTCCTCCTAAAGGACTTCCGTGGTCAACAACAGACCTCAGGGGGTTGTGGGGTGGAGATGGTGCTGAGCGTTTGGATGGGTTCTCACCTGAAGGCCTGGGGCCTGTGTCTGCTGTGCACCTTGGCCATAATAGGCCCCCTGTTGTCTGTAATACTCCACCCAGGCAGCACTGTAATCCGGAGGGGAGCTCTGCTGGGAGCCAGGGCCTGCTGCCTGGTCTGGGGAGAGGGGAGATGGAGGGTGAATAAGGGGAAGAAGAACTTCCTCTGATACACACTCAAAAGACCAGCATATTGGAAGAGTGTAGAGGGCATGTAGGTGTAGTCTTACTCTGTTTCTTGTAGTATTCCTCCCATGCTTTGCTGTAGTCAGGGCCACTGCTCTGGGCTTGGCTCTGCTGACCTGTGCACAAGATAAAACCAGGGTCAATAAGATACACACCAAACAGACCAAGAACTCTGATTAATGTTCACCTCCATAAATTCAATTTCTTCAACTCAAATACATTCAGTTATACAAACAAAAGCCAATTTACATGACTGATGAAATCAAGAAGCAACCCAGCTACACAATCATGTAACAAATTGTCGACTTCAATCATTGCAGTCAAACAAAACCTGCGTATCAACTACACGTTGACATATTTCTACTCAGACACTCTTGGCATGGAACTTTTTAAAATGAGGGCAGGTTTGAGGTCTGGTTTAGAGCTGTATCCAGGGCACAGACGCTTGTGGACATTCCCAGCAAGGGAGAACGGTTGCACATGCAGACAGGTATTCATTTAACAGGTGGGTCACCAGTAGGGGCCAACTGCCCACAGGCACCCCAAACCAACAAGGAAGTCAGTCTCAAAGAGAAAGGATCAATCAGCACTCACTCGCAAATAACCTACCATGAGACTACAAACCCTGAGAGAGGGGGGCTCGGACCAGTGACTCAGACTTAGTAATGTTACACAAGCGATAAAGGCTAGTAGACGATGTTAGTATTGAGCTCCCTTCTCTGTTCTCCCCCAGAAGACTGGCACTTGCCTAGCTTTTTATAATACTGCTCCCATGCTTTGGAATAGTCCATCTGGTCGGTCTGGGATCCATTGAGACCTGCAACCAGACACAGATAACACTGTTGGAGGACAGAGTTACTGCATGAGGACCTTTCAGTGGAGGTTGAGGCTGTGGCTTACCATCCAGACATGGCACTGTGTCCTATGGCCTCTACCCCATGCCCTAACTTAACCCTAACTAGAACTTCCATGGAGTGAAAGTTCTCTTTGAAAAGTTTCTTCCCCATCTGACAATCTCCCAGAATGGATTTTTATTTATTTATTTTTTCAGCCAGTATCTGGACGATTAGCCACATTTTCAATGCAAGTACCACCCTGCCGCTGTCATAAGTTGGATTTAAATCCACTGCAGCAGTGCCAAAACCAGCCTGAACAAGTCTTGAATCTCTCCAATTCCTTCAGTCCTCTGAAATTGCTGTTCAACTGGAAAAGTCTTGTTAGAGAAGTAACATTGTGTTGCTTTCTTCCGCTCAGTAAGCAGAGCAGAGAGCATGAAACATGTCTAGTTTTACTCCTCCTTCCACTTATTTGTCCACTTTCTTTTCACTGGGGAGGGACTTATGCCCCACCTGACTGATTGCAATAGACTCCGTATGTATCAAGGAATCACTGTAATGAAATTTCGGGTTGTATTGGTATCAAGTGTTATGGGTATCCCACCCTAACCACAACAGGACAAGGCCATCCCAGCCATTAGTTGGAGAATCAGGTAGACTTACTGGGGTCCTGCTGGCCCTGAGGCTGCCATGTCTGATATGTTGTGCCCCATCCACCTGTCATGAATGTCTGGGGTCCACTGTCACCACAAAACACAGAGACGCATGTTAGACATGTTTCATAGGAATTGTTGTAGCCTGGATATTGTTACATCATTGTATTCATACTTTGGTCAGTGTAAGTAGTTCAAAGCAAGTTTGACAAATATAACAGTGGTAAAAAAACAAGAAGCTGCTCACTTCTGATGAGGGGTAGCTGGTCCTTGACCAAAGGGGTTCAGACCAAAACTGCTGTTGCCCCCCATTCCTGAGGCCTAGATGAGAGAGAGAAGCAGAGTCAATGCTGAGACCAAGGTCTCTTTCCCAGATGAGCCCTGTATAGCAGCACAATAAACACATTAAACTACATATTCATATAAACAATAAAATACACATTAGACATGCAAAAAACACATTATTCGGTAAAAAGGTCCCCTAACAACCATCTGAAATTCCCTAGAGCCACCAATTTTAAAGTGTATTGTAGATTATTCCACACGTAAGGTGCAAGGAAAAGGTTGATTTACCTAACTCTAGACACTAAAGGAGTCTAGAGAACCAAACCTGTGAACTGGTTTGATAACTTGTCAATTTAAATCTTGACAGTGATATTAGGTAAGTCGGAAACTTGTGGAGCAGGGCTTTGTAAACAAAAAGAGTGTAATGATGTGATGATCTAAGTGACTTCAAAAGAGGTCCAGCCAACCGTTTCGTAGTACTGCTCATCATAGTGATGAAAAACATCATCCGAGGGTTTAAGAGTAGAGGCAGCTGCACTTTCATAAATAGCATAAAAATAACCTCAAGTTTGACTGCACTCTGCTTCCTGCTGACTACAGAGATTAGATCAGTTTCTGTAAAAAAAAAAAAATTAAAAGCCCACTTTAAATCTTAGAGGACGCATTGACTCATTTGATTATAGAACCATCCAATAAACAGGGACGCAAACTGAGGGCCCAAAAAGCGGATATTTTCTTTTTACTGAAACACGCAAAAAAAAAAAAAAGGGTTATTAAACAAAGAATATGATCTACATGATCAGCCTCTAAAATAAATTGTGGTTCATGTGAACCTAACTCACAGCTAAAAAAAAAATGTAAAGAAAGCAATCCAATGTTATTTGTTGCCTAGAGTTTACTGCAAATGATACTCAAGTCTTGAGAAAAAAACACTAATATTGCAGAATTATAACAGAATGCTTGTGACCACCCACACAAATATTGCACTTGGGAAAAAAACATCTTAAAGTAGAAATAGAATGAACAGGCATTCTATTTTTGTTATATTATAGTGGCCACTATAGACATCGATCAAGTGCACAAGACTACATGGAGACAAAAATAACGTTCACTGAGTAAAACCAATTACAATCCCCCCCACTCACATGTTATGGTCAAGTTCACCACAACAAAAACAATATCTTTGGGCTACACAGCACATTATTACATTGTACACTTTCTGCCTGTGGACATCTGTTCTACAATGTGCCAACAAAAGTGAGAAAGAGAGAAAGAGTGTGGTGTTCCTTTCACCTCTATAGTGGCAAACAGTTTAAGCAAGGCCCAGCTCCAGATAAACAAGTAGATTCAGGGATCAAGTGTAACAAGCAACACCTCATTCTCACCTAATTCATTCAAAAAATAGTGGCTACTTCATTAGCTTGTTAACATTTCACACAGATTGCCAGGGTCCAGTAAGCAACTAACGCATTATAACTTGAAGAATGGCAAGGAGTCGTATACCAGTTAATACTATAGCGAATTGGTTAGGTTAATGTTAGGTTAATGTTAGCTCATCTGATGATGTAACGTTAGCCGTCTGACTTTATTAGCAAGCTAATTTCCACACCATAAAGTCAATTATTTGATCAGATAAGTTGGCTAATGTTGCTCAACATTTCTCTGGCTAACTAACGGAGAATTTGATCCAGCTGGCAAGATACTTAATGCTAATACTTGTTCTACACTTCAAACTTTCAAAATGTCAGTAGTTTTTTGGTTACAGCTCATGAAGTACGCTTCATCATCTTCTCACCCCGTCTCCATGGTCAGGCTTCTCACCTAACATTACCTCTTCGTTATCATTCAGGGGACGCGCCGCTGTAACGAGCAAGCTGACTTTGCAGAGCGCGTGCTGATGCTGTAACTAGTAAATTGGTTGTCTCTTCTTTCTTCAAACACGTGCTGCACTGCGTTCTGTTATGTCAACGATTGGCTGAGTCTTGGATATAGCCAGTAGTGATCCAAAGCCCCCCCCCCCCAACTTTTCTCATCAGATCTACACGAATCACGTAGGTCACCTATTTTTGATTTCAAAAACAGCGAAATTGACCGAACGGTGATTAGTTTGCATCCCTGAATAAGTAAAGATGTAATCCTTTCAAGACAATCTGATGAGAAACACCCAATATTTAGTTTTGCTCGTATTAAGTATGAGTTTTAAAATCAGTAAGGGCTTACTGCACAACTGCAAAAACCAGACAGTAGCCTTGTTACAGCTAGGTCAGCAGTCGAGGCAAATGCATACATAATAGTATCATCCGCATATATATATAAAAATTACAATGAATAGATTGACCAATAGCATATGAATAAATAGTGTAAAAAACAGGTCCTAGTATCGACCCCTGCGGAACACCTTCACATACTTCAAGAAACTGACTTAACCCCATCCATGGCCTGAGTTCTGTCACTAAGATAATCATGAACAGGTGTCAGCGCTCAGTCCTATCGTTTAACCCTGGGTGACATACTGGTGGATGGTATGGCCACACACCCCTTTGACATGTCCCTTCATGAATATCAGGCCAGACAATAGATTGTTTTTGTTTGTGGGAGGGGGGCATAAGACCACCTACCCCAATCTTCTCATCAATCAGCTGGCGGGCCATTTCCATCTGTTGGGATGTGCCGCGGATGGAGAAAACGCGCACGTTGGGGTCGGTGTTGGGCGGCGGGTTTCTCTGCAGCTCCACGTGCGCTCCAGACTGCTGGTTGATGTTCTTGATGGTTTCGCCACCTTTACGAAAGGGGAAATTCAAAACGTGAGTCAAAGTCAGCAACAAATGCACAAGTGTCAATTTGACCTCCAATCAGTGCTTACTCTGCTGTCTGATTCCATTCTTTAGACTTCACCACAATTACCTAAACTCATCCGACTGGAGGTTAGACTGGTAGTGATAACTATAGGAGACCCTGGCATGTGTCCTTCAGCTCCATGCCCATTCTATTTGAACATCCGTGCTAATCAGAGACTAAGGTCGACAACACTTCCTCCCCCACGCTGACGAATCAGACGGTAGCTTTCTGACTTATGAAGGAGTGCAATTAAACCAGCAGGGAGAAATTAAATATAGCTGTCGGAGAAAATACACCAATTAAAGCGTATCCTCTTTCTGGGATATCGTTTCTCCTTTGGCCCCTTTCTTTCCCAGCCTCATGTGTGGTGAGGGAACAACGTCCTCCCCCTTCTCCTGCCATCCCAGTGAATGGAGCGAGGGGGCTTCCCAAGGGAACACCAAGGCTGCCCCAACATCAATTACACATTTGTTCACTGGTGGCTGACAGGCGGACCTTGCAGTTAAAACCAGTCATCCAAACCTCTCCTCCTCCTGTAGCCTCTTCCCAGTTGCCAATAGACTACACATGGGCCATTAACCCATTGTCAACCAAATAAAACTTCTGTCTTAATGAAGCCATTATGTGTTCCCCTCAGTCAGAGAGCAAATGGGAATGAAGAGAAACAATTATTAATTTCATGGACTGGGCCTTGCTGGTGCCACATCATATGACCTTATTATTGAGACTGGGTTAGTGAGCTGGACCAAAAGGAGGGGATACAAAGTGCAACTGGTGAGGGATTTTGGGTAAGTGGGAGGTTTAATTAAAAGACAAGTTCATGAAGAATAGTTCCTAGGGGCTTAAAACGCCATGCTTACACACTCATCTAATGTATTGGCATATGGGTCTTAACGAACAAAAAAAAGAAATTTAAAAGCCAAAACACAGGATGCTATACCATGGTATATAAAATAAAAGTAGGCCTGTTCAACCCATTATAAAAAGTTTCAAGGTTGAGAATATAAAGTATGGGGTATGGGTGGGTGGGTGACCCAAGTTACCAGGCTCTGTGCGTATTGGGGGGAGGGTGTAATCAGTGGCTCAAGCAGCAGCATAAAGTCATCGTAAAGATATTAATCACCTCAGTCTTTAAAGCCAGGCTGACAGGGCCCAGACCCACAGCCATATTGGACTAGTTCATATGCTAATGCAGGGAGGGGGAGGCGTAATGCCCAGGTGTATTTGCCCCCCCACCTCACAAAAGCCACTTGACATTTCTATTGCCTGATTTTGATCATAGGTATAGAGCCCCCTTCAAACCACACCCACCACGGCGCACACATCCATCCATAGGACAGGGACACACTCAGGGTTTCCTTCGAAGCGCAATGGTCAATGACTTTTAAATAGCTGGCAATAGAGTGAACATGAATAGCCAATAGCCTAATTCCGCTCATTCATTCCCTCACTCCACTATTGGGCTGAAAGGACCTCAGATGCCAGAAAACCTTCCACGTGGGGGCTGTTATTAGGAACCTTCAACAATTAATGTCACATTACATGCATTATCCCCCTCATTAAGCCCTAAAGGCAAGGGACAGAATACCACTTGTGCTGTATACATGAGCCAGGGGAGAGGGGTGGCTGGATACACACCATATTGGCTCATTGTGCAACTTTAAATGCCATTTCATCACGAGAAAAAAAAGCACCATTTCATCACGAGAAAAAAAAGCACAAGCTAATGGACTGGTAATGATGCACTTTTTGCATAATCTAGGCTTTTGAATAATTTTCCTATTTATACACCATGAGGTTAGAATAATACTGTGAAAATGATAATGCCCTTTTAGTGTAAGAGCTGTTTGATGGGATGGAGTTTTGGCCTGCCTGGTCACATCTCCAGGTGGTAAGTTAGTCCAATAAGAAAGAGATCCAAACCTCTCTGCCAATAAGAGCTAGTTTTCAGTTTTCCCCAACCCTCTCAGACCACTGGCAGAATGGCCCGTACTGAAGAGCTCAGTAACTTGCAATGTGGCACAGTCATAGGATGCAATCTTTTCAAAAAGTCAGTTGTCAAATATCTGCCCTGCTAGAGCTAACCCAGTCAACTGTAAGTGCTGTTATTGTGAAGTGGAAAGTCTAGGAGCAACAGCTGCGAAGTGGTAGGCCACACAAGCTCACAGAACGGGACACCGTGCTTAAGTGTGTAAAAATGGTCTGTCCTCGGTTGCAACACTCACTACTGAGTTTCAAACTGCCTCTGAAAGCCATGTCAGTACAAGAACTGTTATTCTGGAGCTTCATGAAGGGGTTTCCATGGCCAAGCAGCCGCACACAAGCCAAAGATCACCAAGCGATGTAAAGCTCACCGCCACCGTACTCTGGAGCAATGGAAACACGTTCTCTGGAGTGAGGAATCATCTTCACCATCTGGCAGTCCGACGGATTAATCTCGGTTTGGTGGATGCCAGGAGAACGCTACCTGCATAAGGCCAACTGTAAAGTTTGGAAAAGTTTGGTGGAGGAGGAATAATGGTCTGGGGCTGTTTTTCATGATTCGGGCTAGGCCCCTTAGTTCCAGTGAAGGGAAATCTTAATGCTACAGCATACAATGTCATTCTAGACGATTCTGTGCTTCCAAATTTGTAGCAATAGTTTGGGGAAGGCCCTTTCCTTTTTCAGCATGACAACGCCCCCGCGCACCAAGCGAGGTCCATACAAAAATGGTTTGTCGAAATCGGTGTGGAAGAACTTGATGCTCATGGAAGAACTTGATCCTCACTAATGCTCGTGGCTGAATGGAAAGTCCCCACAGCAATGTTCCAACATCTAGTGGAAAGCCTTCCCAGAAGAGTAGAGGCTGTTATAGCAGCAAAGGGGGGGGGGGGCAACTCCATATTAATGGCCATGATTTTGGAATGAGGTGCCCGACAAGCAGGTGTCCACATACTTTTGGTAGTGTAGTGTGTATTTCTTACAATTTTAATTAAAACAATAACAGGTACTTAACAGATACCCAGGAATGTTTCGAGATTGAGAAAAATAAAAACATTAATTGGCTGCATTGGACATTTAAGTGATGAAGACCACTGGTCAAGAAATGAACTGAAAGATGAAATGCTCCATTAGTGTTTGGTTTTCCCTGAGTAGGATAAGTGGGGAACATGCCTGTACATATCTCTACATTAGTGCCCATTTGTCCATACATTCAAAAGGACACAAACTGGTTATTGGATGACTGAAATGCATCCAAATGATGACTGATAGATTGTTGCTGTTGTTGGTAATGGATCTTGACACCACCAAACGTAAAACTCACTGAATCTATTAGAAGGCGTTTGGATTCTAGGCATGACTTGTCTAGTTAAATAGAAGTTAAATCCAAAAAATACATTTCTCACCTTTCCCAATCACCAGGCCACACTTGTCGGCGGGTATCGTGTATGTCACTTCCTGCAGTCCACCGGGTGCGCCCATGCTCCAGTCCCCACGGCCTCTGCCCCGGCCTCTGGGGCCCACGGGACCCCCAAAGCCATCCCGATCCTGTAGCGAGGAAACATAAGGCGTGACTACAGGCCCCGAAGACCTCAAACATGACATTACACATCTTACACTCAACCTCTTAACACTTCCTCCCCAAGAATCACCACTGCAGCCGTGTCTGACGTCAAACAAAAACTGCAACAGTTCAGATTGACAGATATTCTTAATTCTCCTCCAATGCGTTTGACTTGCATCACTTTACCTGGGGCTCAATAGAAAGTTCACCAGGGGATATGACCAAGTGCGCCACCCTGTGGGAGTCCGTATGGACTATGCTCCAGGGTTGGAGACATGCCTCAGAAACGAGGCTCATCCTCCTAGTGTATGGTCTGTGCTCAGGGGCAGTAGGTCAGCTGACAGAACTAGTGATGAGGTGGAGCCCCACTACCCTTTTTTCCTGTCTGAGTAGGTCCCCCCAACCACAGGGCAAAGGGGTCCAGGCAGACCTGAGAGGTGGCCAGGCAACTAGGAACTGGGCTGAGGACTGCTACATGGGCAACAAGGGAGTTTAAGGGGCATGGCTTACTTTAGAAATACTCCTTTCAGGGCAAAAAAAACTAGATTAAGTGTAGTGGTCTGCAGTGCTGTACCTGTGCAGTGTGGACCAGCTCGTTGATGAGGTGAACAGCATGCTGGCAGCGATCAGGCTGGCCCATCACCTGGGCAATCCGGTCAGGGCTGATGCCATCATCTGAAGGAGAGGGGGACACTAGTCAGAACTGTTACATTAAAGACCAAACGTTTAGTCATGTCACAGAAATAACACATACTGTATTACATTGTGTCGTCAAGACCATCTGTGTGAGTCGATTGAGGAAAATGACAGGCAAACTAGACAGATTTAAGGTCATCACTAATCTTGACAATTGCATTAGCCATCTAGCACAATGTAAAAAGACTAATAGAAAGGGACGTTCTCACCTGGTTTGAACTGGATCCTGACCCCAGAGTCATTCTGGATCTTCTTGATCATCTCTCCGTTCCTGCCAATGACGATGCCCACAGCAAACCTGGGGACTGCCACATCCAGACTGCTTCCCCCCAGTCTGGATCCAAAGTCTCCCCTGTTGGCCCGGAAGTCTCCCTGGTCCTTGTCCCGGATTATCTCTACCACCAGCTCCCGTGCTTGCTACAAAACACCCACGCCACCAGCACAGAAAGGGTTAACTTAGAAAATGTTCTAACTGATCAACAAAAAAGGTTGATTGATACCTCTTTCCACTGGGATTCTCTGCCTCTAACCCTATTACAGGGGCTGAGTCACTGGCTTACTAGGGCTCTTTCATACCGTCCCTAGGAGGGGTGCGTCACTTGAGTGGGTTGAGTCACCGATGTGATCTTCCTGTCTGGGTTGGCGGCGCCGCCCCCCAGACATAGCCTGGTTTGAGGAACTGACCTGCACTTTGTAGGGGTCCCCAGTGATTCTCAGGGGTTTGTCTGCTCCAGTGGGCATAGGTCCATCCTGGATCATGATCATCTTCACACCAGTTCTCTCCTGTGGGGAGCAAGCAGGGAAAACATGATCATAAATTCACACATCAGAACTCCCTACTTCAGATGTAGCGAAGAAGTGAGATGGTTGAATCATAATTGACACTGAACCCGGAACGAGTAGATAACTTCTTATTGTTAACTTCAGCTATTTCAATAGCCAAGGTTTTTGAAGAGCTGCCTAAACTAGTGTAATTAACTTCTATAACCCATAACACATTAGTTCAGGCCTTGACAACTTCAGGCACTTGTCCTCTGGTGTTTAGCCTATATTTACACAATTAAAAGTCTCATTAAAGTCCTGCTACATTTTCTGTCACTTCCCACATGTCAGCATCCGTTTGGACATGAGGCTGTAGTCACATACGATTTACAATTTTTGTTGTGTGAATATTATTCCAATGTTGGCCTCTGATCCAGTTCTGATCGGAGTACTGTTCGATACTGTGTTGTTTTTTTTCTCTCCCTTTCCAGTTGGACAACTTATCTATATTCTTCTTGTCCGACTATTTTTTATACTTTAAGCCACCAAATAAAATCACCAAGAACGTGTGTGTTCTAGGTGCATGTGTGCTTCATCCACAGACCACGGAACCTACTGGAAGCACCTAGTGCCCCCCTACCTGCAGTTGTTTGATGGTGTCCCCTCCCTTGCCGATGACCAGGCCCACTTTGCTGGCAGGGATTAGGATCTCCTGGATGGCGCTGTTGCCGTCCATCTCACTGTGGAAGCCTGGGCCGTTTCGACACCGGTCCACGATCTGGCTCAGCAGCCTCTTGGCCTGCCTGGTGGGAAAGGCACACTCCACTGTCACACCTTTGTTCATGATCAGCCAAACCATGCACACAAATTATACACAGTGGGTGTCTCCATTTGCAAAAACAAGATATTGAATCGTGTCAAGAAGTGATTGTTGAGGGGGCAACTCAACATTAATCTGGTGATGGTGATTATGGTCAAATTGAGGGCGCCTCGATGCTGATAGAAATGTGTTGCCCATCAAGTAGAATAATCATGATAGCTCTACACGCAACATTTCTATCTGATCGCTGTACATAACTTTGGTTGCAAGACCCTGGGAGAACCTCAATTGCATACTCCCTGCATTCTCTCTCCTTGCCTCCTTCTCAAACCCCATTAGAGGGGAGGGACTTCAGGCATTCTCATCCAATGGGTTTTGAGTAGGAGGCGAGGAGTATGCAATTGAGATTCTTCCCGAGAGGAATGTGGTGTGACTTACTCAATGTTCTCTGGGCTTCCAGTTAGAGTGCAGGGCCTGTCCATCATGCCTCCGCTCTCTGTTACACAACACACGCTCCATTAACCAGACACACATGCACCCACACATACATTGGTCTTTCTATAAATAAAAAAAGGGGCCAATGTGTGGCATTGGGATCAAGATTTTTTATTTTATTTAGTTATACGTGTACAAACATCAGCCTAGGACTATAAATATCCTTTAAAATAGCAGGTGTAAGACAAATGTTTGTCATTTCATAACATGATCCTATTGTGAATAAGCCCACTAGGCTACTATGTCAATTGTTGTCAATCTAATATCCAGAATAACGGAAAGGAATATAGCGTTAGACATTGCAATTAGTCCATCCTACACTAATGAACACAGTAGAGGCATACACATATCCTGAGTGGCGCAGCGGTCTAAGGCACTGCATCTCAGTGCTAGATGCGTCACTACAGACCCTGGTCTGATTCCAGGCTGTATCACACCCGGCCGTGATTGGAAGTGCCATAGGGCGGCGCACAATTGGCCCAGCATCGTCCGTGTTAGGATTTGGCCGTCATTGTAAATAAGAATTTGTTCTTAACTGACTTGCCTAGTAAAAAATAAAAGGTTAAAAAAAAAAAAATATGAAAACAGCTTTTTGTTAAATCTAACGAGACACTGATGTAAATCAAGCAAACAGATGATCAACATCAATTTGCTATGGAAATTAGACCCATCGTGGATCACGGCACAGTATTCATCGAGATAACAAATCAGACAAACACATTCTGGACATTACTTGCGAACACGGTTTATGCTGCACTTAGGCACAACAGCTGTTTGTCACTTGAGTGCCACCCAGAAAAAAAGTTTCCTGAATCAGCTGATGTGTGAAAATATCACAACGCAACTAAACTGCTGGACATCCAATGAGCATTTAAGTATTATGCATAATTACTGACGAACCATGTCAATTACAGTATAAATTTTGGTTTTAAGTATCAGTTAGAAGCTGTCGATTTTGCCATCATACATTTTGGATTTGTGTGCCCATGAAAACGGTTTTCAAGGAAACGCTAAATGTTACATACACTGAATAAAAATATAAATGTAAAGTGTTGGTCCCATGTTTCATGAGCTGAAATGCACACAAAATCCTACTCAAATTTTGTTTACATCCCTGTTAGTTAACATTTCTCCTTCGCCAAGATAATCCATCCACCTGACAGGCAGCTGAATAAACAGCTGATATCAAGGAGCATGATCATTAAACAGGTGCACCTTGTACTGGGGACAATAAAAGGCCAATAAAATGTGCCTTTTTGTCACAACGCCACAAATGTCTCAAGTTGAGGGTGCATGCAATTGGCATGTTGACAGCAGGAATGTCCACCAGAGCTGTTGCCAGAGAATTGAATGTTCATTTCTCTACCAACGTCATTTTAGAGAATTTGTCAAGACGTCCAACCGGCCTCACAACCACGCCAACCCAGGACCTCCACCTGCAGGATCGCCTGAGAGCAGCCACTTAGACAGCTGAAGAAACCAAGTATTTCTGTCTGTAATAAAGCCCATTTGTGTGGAAAAACATTCTAATTGGCTGGGCCTGGCTCCCCAGTTGATGGGCCTATGCCCTCCCAGGTCCACCCATGGCTCCAACCCTGCCCAGTCATGTGAAATCCATAGATAAGGACATAATTATTTCATTTCAATTGACTGATTTCCTTATATGAACTGTAACTCAGTAAAATAGTTGAAATTGTTGCATTTATATTTTTGTTCAGTATAGTTAGTGCATTTCCGAGACGGCCACACAAAAAGACTGTTCGAAAGCAAAATCCAGGATTCTTACCAGTTTCAAATTCAATGTAATTTAACTGACAAATAATTCATATATAAAACGACAAACACTGCCACAACCGCAGGGTAAGAAAAGTAGTGCCACAGGATTTGGGCAAACAAATCCATCAAGATACCAACCATGAGAAAGGTTTAAATCAACTCATGAAATTTACAAAGAAAATTGGCAGATCATCATCAATGACTTATCAACAGCTGTAACAAGATGTCCACCGCAGGAATTGAAAGACCTATATACACAAACTCCATGTTAACAACCTAAGTGCTACCTTATTTATTAAAATGTTTATGAAGTCACATGGTAATTAAACACACAAAATACCACATCAAGGAATTCATGGTTGTATGTTTGGGATTTGACAAGACTTCAGTTTCTCTAAGCTGAACCTGTTAAGCAGGATATGTCATGAGCATGCCTCGTACTCAAGGTGTGCTTCTGGGCATCACCGATCAGAGGAAAGACCCAACTGGCTACTCAGTCAGGTACCGACACTACTGACTCCAGTATAATGGGGCAGTGCCTCTTTAGGCAGAACTTACCTGCAGCAATCTGGATCTTGCAGCCTGACTCTAACTGAATTCTCGTGATCTGCTCTCCTCCTCTTCCAATGACTGAGTGTGGGTGAAAGGGGAATTACAGAAAGTCAATATCCCAGTCCAAGTTACTTTAAATGGACACCAAACAGTAAATGTGAGTACTAGAAGTTGGAGTAAACCAATAGCTTTTGTTATTAACTGCCTAAAAGTGTCACTTACTGAATCCAACCATCTTATCAGGCACTTTGAAGTCTTCTGTCATAATAGCCCTGCAAGAGAGAAAAACAATCAATGACAAAACAGTACAAATCTGATGTGATGTATGGTCTCATTAGAAATTATAGGACAGTCTCATACTCATGAAAGCATGATTGAGCTACTGTTAATCAATATCCACACACAAATGGTCATTTGAGAAGATAAGGCTCACCTTTGATGTACCATTCCACCTAGCTGGTTACCTACTGAGAAACAAGGGAGAATCGAGAGGGGAAGAGAAAAGAGCAAAACAATAGACGGGTTAGCTATTGTTAACAATTCACACGCATCAAAGGGGCAGAAGGCCATGTGTTATTGTTCTGGATAGCCAGAATCAATGACAACTGCCATGTGGTGGCTCGTGTCATCTTGTTCTTGATACCAGGTCTTGTTTTGAGGTGTATTGACTGATATCACGTTTATGCTAATATCACAACAATTTGCAAGCTAACAACAACTGTAATGATGTATTTGAGACAAGTGCTCATTGTGCAACTTAATTTGTGTTCTATAAACATTGGACTAAATATAGTTAACATGACACCAACAATCTAAGCCAACCAAGTCTGTTTTGTCACAGTTGCGCACGTATCGGTTTTGTTGCTAAACAACCAACTCGTCTATTAGACTGAAACAAAACTAACTTAAAATCATTGCAAAACTGAATAAAACAAGGTAAAAAAAATTGTTTCTGCTGAACTGAGGAGTGACAGGGTGGATTGGCTGGAAACAGATGGTTCAAATCAAATCAAAGTTAATTAGTCACGTGCGCCAAATACAACAGGTGTAGAGACCTTACAGTGAAATGCTTACTTACAGGCTCTAACCAATAGTGCAAAAGAAAAGGTGTGTGTGTAGGTAAGTAAAGAAAGAAAACAGTAAAAATAAAAAATAACAGTAGCAAGGCTACATACAGACACCGGTTAGTCAGGCTTATTGAGGTGGTATGTACATGTCGGTATGGTTAAAGTGACTATGCATATATTATGAACAGAGTAGCAGTAGCATAAAAAGAGGGGTTGGCGGGTGGTGGGACCTAATGCAGACAGCCCGGTTAGCCAATGTGCGGGAGCACTGGTTGGTTGGGCCAATTGAGGTAGCATGTACATGAATGTATAGTTAAAGTGACTATGCATATATGATAAACAGAGTAGCAGCAGCGTAAAAGAGGGGTTGGGGGGGGAACACATTGCAAATAGTCAGGGTAACCATTTGGTTACCTGTTCAGGAGTCTTATGGCTTGGGGGTAAAAACTGCTGAGAAGCCTTTGTCCTCTGCCAATCCAGTGGTTATTTGAAAAAAAATCTATACGGTTACATACCGCAGAATTATTTTGGACAATATTATAAATCGATACTTTGACTCCAAGTATTGATTTGTAAAAATACAAAATTGTTGTTTTGTAGCGTTAGCTGGCGCTAGACAGCTGTACCTGCCCCACAACTCTGGTATTTATCACCTTATCCTCCACCTTTTCAAACAATTAGTCAACATGTTTTCAGCACTTTTATTTTCATGTTCTCTCGTCTCTCTGCAGCAGACATACAGAAAGCAATGTTCAGTACATCAAATCTGAAATATCAAATCTCAATTCATTTGGAACCATATCGTATCTGCACCCAAGTATGGTGATTATATAACTTGAGGTCCCTGGCAATTTCCCCTCACACAATCCAGTGTGTCAGTGTCAACGCACAGCAGGGGGGTACTCTGCTAGGGAAATGAGGTGTGTATGGGTGTCGTTCAGAGAGGTAGTGCGTGGGTCAATAGTTATTGACCCAGACTTGCATTTTGACAGGTCGCAATAAGCAGTGGGCTTAAAGGGTCACTTAAGGATATGGAGCTACTGACGTTACACCATAAAATCACATCTAGTTTCACTAAAGCTTACGTCATTTGCACATATTTGGTTGTTGGAAATGCAACGAGGTAAAGAAATGGAATGCCTTAGCCCGCAGAGCCGACCCGCTTGCTTAAAGCTGCACCAGGGTCGGACAGCATCCCTGTAGATTAAGACACCGCGGGGCCGGCGAGAGATATAGCTTGAGAAAAGTACCCCAATCCAGGGACGAGAAATGTATTGTACTTCGAATTGTCCCATTATCCAAACTGTTACACCGAAAAGATTGAACGACTGCTAGTTTTCTGAGCCATATCTCGCGCTGGCTCTGTGGGGTCTTAAACTACACAGGAATGCTGTCGGACGATAGTGCAGCTGTAAGCAAATGGGTCAGATCTGCTAGCTAAGAAAGCCGAAAATATTAAGTGTATGATGTGGTGTTAATTCACACAATGACAATACACTGCAAAGGACTTGCGCTTAGCCTAAATGGTGTTAGATGGTACTTGTACAATGAAACAAATGACGAGTAAGGACCTAACAGGGATGACAGATATAATATTTACACATTGTAACAGCCGACTGTTACATTTCATATTGTGTAACCTTGAGAAACAAAAAAGCACAGTGTTGAAGTGTTAGCCAGCCAAACCTCCACCAGAATTGCACAACTTATTCAACCATGCATTCGAGGCTAAAATATACCACACCATGACAAGATAAGAGGAAAATAACTGACTAGAGTTTCCACTTCATGGACATGAAATTGCTCACATCTGCATTTTGGGTGCATACGTGTAGCCACACGTATCATTCCACCATTCTGCAAAGTCCCACCCTTATGGGGTAACTACAATTTCAGGCACCTAACTGAAAATGCAGATGGCATAAAATGTCATTGCATATATTTTGGTTAAATTTCTAGTTTGCCAGGTTTCAAACGGCGAGTGCAAACAGAATGTAGCCGAATTGTGAACAGAGGGCTTCAAAGCAAAAATGCATAGTAAACTTTGATTACGTTGACTCTTCTGACTATCAGACAAGACCTCTCTTATCCCCTTATTACATTAGGCCCAGCCATTTCCTATTCTATAACATCCTGAGTTCAAATGCTCAGACAGAACTGCTTGCTCTGGGAGAGGCTGGAGTTAAGTCATGAGTAAAGCCGTACATAGCTGCCGTATGTTGCTCCTGCTTTAACTGGGCCTGTAAGGGAATTTTACACAAGCCTTACACTAACACCTCGGGAAATTACAAATGCTATAACCAATGCCATAGTAATAGAAGCACAAACCTGAAGCCAAAGCAGCAAGATCATTAATGTGGGCTCACTAACAAATGAAATCCAGTTATCAGTTGTACTATCCACGCAAATGTTTTCATCGGTCAATAATGACAAGTTCAAAAAAGGAATGGGTTTATAAATAGCAACACGCGAAATAAGCTCAATCACCATTATCCACATTTATAGAAGCACGGTTCCTTTTTCTTTACTTGGTGGACATCGCCTCTAACCACAAACCTTTTACTTGCTGCTGCTGCTCTAGGCCCTTTTTTTCTCCCTGACAGCTTTGGAGGCATGTAACCTGTAGCTCATGACTTCTCACACAACCAGTGTCAATCATATCTGTAGCACCTAGAGCATTGTACTGCTGTGTTGTATTGCAGTCCTCATACATTATGGTAAGAGTGCATAAAATCTGACAGATATGCACAAGCATCCAAACACACTCACACTCCGGTGCAACGCTCAGAGCTATTTACCGGTTACAGTTTAGTGTACTGTAACCGGGATATGTTTTGGGATTATGTTTAGCAGAAAGATTGTTTAGTATGGAGGTGGACCACATGCATTGTGTATGAAGGTATGTGAAGAGATCCACCACCGACTTACCTCCATCATCCATCGAGCGCTTTTGGCCTCCGTAGCCGTAGAGAGAGGGGTCTAGGACTGGAGAGGAGTTGTTCATGTGGGGCATCTGGTCACCTCCCATCTTAGCTGCAATCTGAGGAGAGAAGAGGGATGAGAAAGAGGGGGAGGGCTAGAATGAACAAACAGATAGCAACAAACTAGTTATATTAAAAAGGTTTTATTTGACCTTTAATTTCCAGTCATAAGGTCAAACTATTACTCAAAAAGAAGTACTACTTTTCATAGCAAAACAAAACTTATTTTAGTAGTCAACATGGAGCTGTTTTTTACTCTCCCAGCCCAGTACAACTGAATGCAATTGAAAGGCAGAAACTATCTTCTGAAACTAGCTACCAGACATGCATATTACAAAACACTGCCTGCATCACCTTGCCCCAAATTATCCACTTCCAACTCCAATTAACTGCATGTATTCTCTGGAGATAGACGTTCAAATCTAAATGCTGCACAAAAGCATTAAGGCCCGTTTCTCCTAAACCCCTCATCCGCAACCACATCTCTCCATTCAAAAGTATATCGTTTCAGAAAATTACACAAAATTGATGTAATTTCTGCAATATGAAAATACAATGTCTCCAATTAGAGGATGACAATTGAAGCCTTGCACCACCTTCAGGCGTCATTATCTACTTCAGAGTCGCCACACCGAGCTGCCTGCCTGCCGTGGAAGTGAGATAGTAGGAGAAAAAAATGAACTGCCCTCCAACATGGCTCCTGATCCCAGTCAGAGCTGAACTGGGTAGGGGGCCGAGTGAGGGCTAAACCTCTGGCCTAGGGCCAAACCTTCTTTCTGGGGAATGTTGGGGTTGGTATGTCAGCAATGTGAGCTACACACAATAAATCAACTAGCCGGGGAAAGGCTTGGGCCTAGTAGTGTAGAACGAGGTAAACACTCAGAGTCCTCTCAGTTCAACTGCTGCTGACTGTCAAGGGGGTTTGGGGCAGGCTAGGTCCATGAGGAAAGAAATGCCAGAGGATATTCTGTTGCTCAGGGAACATCCCCTCGAGTTGGGTGAGAGGCCTGTTTGCTCTGAAACTACCAGTCAAACACTTCCATGTGCTGGAGGAGAGCCAAGGAGAAATTCACTCAATCTCTGCATACTACACTGTGGGGTTAATGTTAAGATTATTTTAGTCTATATATTTGTGTCAGAGATTGGAAACTCATTGATGTTCTAGACATTTTGATATTGCGATAGAGACAAATTAACTATTGTATTGTGTATTTTTTTTATCACAGCAGACTTGTCTAAACATTCACATTAATATGCAGCTGAACATAAAGATATATATATATTTTTTTTTTAAATGTACTTGGCAATCTAACCCTTTACACAAATAAATGGGTATGAGAGAGGTTAATATAAATATGGAGCTGAAACTTCAGAAGTACTTGAATTAAGAAGCAACGAGAAGCATTTGCTTGATCAGAGAGATTAGCAACTGAACAGCAACACTGAATGCCAGCACTGTTCAGTCACAATACCAGATACTTAATATATAGGGCCTACAGATGATCTGTAAACATCCACCGTTCCCAGAAAATATAACGTTCTTGTGCTGGGCTATTCTGGGGTGGAGTGCTCCTTGAAGGTAGCATTTTGTAAAAACACATGATATCTTTGGTCTCCATACTGGGGGACTCCTGTGGGGCACAGCTGTCTAAGGCACTGTATATCAGTGCTAGAGGCGTCACTACAGACCCTGGTTCTATTCCAGGCTGTATTACAACGGGCCGTGATTGGAAGTCCCATAAGGTGGCGCACAATTGTCCCAGCGCCGTCCAGGTTAGGGTTTGGCCGAAGTATGCAGTCATTGTAAATAAGAATTTGTTCTTAATCGACTTGCCCAGTTAAATAAAGGTTAAATAAAAAAATACAGATAGGCAGGCAGTAAAAGATTCAGTGTCTCTGGCCACCGGCTCAGTTCTATTATTTGCCCTACAGAGTTGATAAAAGCTAAATGGGCAAATGGCAGTCCAATTACTCTTCCAACTTCCAAGAAGCACAGACCTTTGACCTATAGGGAAGCTGCAAGGGAAAGCTGGGTGCCAGTTATCAGAGGAAAACAAACTGGACCCACAAGCCCGATGCATGAGTACAAGGCCACATGCCCTTGTAGCACCTGGGATAAGCACACAGCTGAGAGAGTGGGGGGAGAGACCCCAAAGCAAGTATTAAATGGACACCAGTGCACCCAGATATGTGCTTATGTCATATGCTCATCTAGGTTTATTCGCAGGAAAGCATCTTTGCCTGTCAGGGAGAATATGTTATGAATGTCTACGTTTGTGTCAGTTAAGGCAATGAAGACAAATAGTTGCGTTTGAAATATGCAGTTTGTTCAGCTCACTTTAGGGCCTGGGACATATGACAAGACGAGAACAGGTGTGTTTTTGCCCTAGGTGTCAACGCATCACAAGAACTTGGCCCAGAATGCAGACACTAACTAGGAAGGAATGGGAAGTGGGGTGGCGTGGCTTTATTTCACTGTGTGCAATAGCCTACTTCCTGAAATTATAGACTCGAATAGTAATCTCAGGAAACCTTAACTATGTTGCTTACATGCTACTGACAATTTAGATGGAATAACTTGCAGTCGTGGTGTGGTCAATTGTAGTCTACACATTATGGCCGTGTTGGGTTTACAGAGAAATACATCATTTGATCAACTACATACAGGACGTTTGGTCACAGGCCCAAATTAAATAACGCTAACTTTGAGATGTCAAGAAGTACCTAGTTCAACCAATGCATAAGTAACATTTAGGCTGCAAATCGTTAGCTAGCTAACTAGATAATGTCATCTTGCTAGCTAATGGGCTTCCATCGCAAGACTGAGTATTAATATTATCTAACCAGCTAGTTATTAATGACTGATAAGGTCCAATTCAATTTTAGCTAGAGACGATATTATTAGGCAATGTAGTAGTTGGCTATCTATTCTAACACCCTGTTGCAAACAAGAAAAGTTCAGCGATAACATTTCCCAGTAAGCGAGGAGGCTAGCTAGCTAACATTCGTTGTTGACGTTGCGATGCTAGTTTTCCGCGCATGTTCGCTAGTTAACTCGCTAGGCTTAGCTAACTTGTACAATCGAGGCTAGCTAGCTAGCATTACTACTAGACTGAATCACTCGATAGTTTATTTAACTACTGAATTCAGATTTTTATTTTATTTTTACATACAGCAGTGTAGTTAACAAGTAATTTATACAGTGTATATTGGCGAGTGGTTACAAGGCAATTTAACACATAGTTGACGTTTTTCTGTTAGCAAGCTAACTTTTGACAGCGCGTGGCTGACATCAGCTGATATTTCTGGCTTCACCACGAAACTAGGCCACAATCATAGCTGGTATCGGCTAGTAGTGTGGTGGTAAAATAGCTAGTTAGCCAACTAGCTGAAACTTCCGTGGCTTTACAACAGGTTGCAGTTTGTTGCTTATGCCTTGTTTTAAAGTTACTCTCACTTCAGTTTTATGCAAGTGGTTTTCTTAGTTTCGTCCATCATGCTTTACCTAATTCATTTGCTTGTTCTTTGACCTGACTGTTTATTGTTGGGCGTCCTTTGGCCCGCATTCTCTTAGCACTTGGACCTTGTGTAGCTAACTTCAGTTAGCCAACTAGACATACAGGAGTGTTTTTTTTAGTAAAGAGGGGTCTGGGTTTATACGCTGCTTGAAGAAAAAAAGAGCACTGCTCCACCACGCCGAATGGTCTTGCTCGTTTTCGTCTGAAATCATTCGGTTTCTCTTCGTCGGAATTAATTACCTGTCGGGCCCGGTGTAAGGCGTCGGCGAAGCCATCTGCTTTCGTTCCAGGCTGAGCCACCGAGGCCTGTCCCTGTACCAGCTCCGCCATCATCATCATCCCTACAGCAGCTCTCAGCAACACACCAAAAAAAAAACTTCGGACTGGCGAGCAAATCAAGCAGCGCACGCACCGACCTCAGGAAGAGGAAGCTAAAACCACCCTATCTACACGATACCGCGAGATTCAGAACTATTTGTTTTGGACAGCTGAATTTGCTGAAATCACGCGATACTTGACAGCGTGACAATTTTAACCGGAAGAAGTACTACTGGAAGTCAGACGGTGCAAAAATATATTTTGTGTCGTCACTAGTTACCACAGCCACAAAGACAGAAACCTCACTTATTTCTAAGATGGCCCTTCTGAAAAAGTGATTTTAAACTCTAACCTTAATCACACGGCTAACCTTATGCCTAACCCTAACCTTGAATTAAGACCCAAACAGCAAAAACGAATTGCCGTTACTTTTTACGAGATAGACAATTTAGACTGTGGTTGTGCTAAGTCGTGGAAACATGGTTTGGTTGAGTGATTTTTATAGTGCTTGTTGAGCAATATGAAAATGTTTGATTATATGAGGCATTCGGTGCGAATGTGTTTATGTGTTTTGGAATACTCTTAGACATGTTTTTAATAGTAAAATAAGTCAAAGTTGATGTGTGTCTTAAAGACCCAGTGCAGTAAAAAAAAATGTTTTCCCTGTGTTTTTCATCATATTATACAGCAGCTGATGAAACTAACACTGTAAAAGTGTGAAAACATTTGATCAGTGTTATTTCCTGTAGTTGCTGGTTGAAAGATCAATCTACAAAGGACCTTTAGAAGGTTTGCATGGGTGGGAGTTCTGGTGACGTCACCATGGAAAATTGGTTAATCGATAACAAAGAGAGTTCCAAACCTCTCTGCCAATAACAGCTAGTTTTGAGTTTCCCCGCCCCACTCAGACCACTCGCAGCAAAATTCTTGCTTGATAAATAGTTTTGTGCTAAAAAGCTATTTTTGTCAATTTGAATGTTTACGTTTATATTTTAGTCATTAAGCAGACACTCTTATCCAGAGCAAATTACAGTTAGTGCATTCATCTTAAGATAGCTAGGTGGGACAACCACATATCACAGGCATAGTAAGTACATTTTCCCTCAGTATAGTAGCTATCAGCAAAGTCAGGGTCTTTGAGCAGTCAGCCCTTCCCTGGGAGGAAAAGCAGCTCTGTCTTGTCGAGCTTGAGCTTGAGATGGTGGGCCGACATCCAAGCTGAGATATCTAACAGGCACGCAGAAATGCGTGTCGCCACCTGGGTGTCAGAAGGGGGAAGGAGAAAAGTAGTTGAGTGTCATCTGCATAGCAATGATAGGAGAGACCATGTGATGTAGCAGTGTGACTTTATGTGTAGAGAGAAGAGGAGAGGGCCTTGAACCGAGCCCTGGGGAACACCAGTAATGAGAGTACATGGTACAGACACAGATCCTCTCCACGTCACCTGGTAGGAGTGTCCTGCCTGGTAGAATGCAATCCAAGAGTGTGCAGAGCCTGAGACGCCCAGCCCTGAGAGGGTGGAGAGGAGGATTCTGATGGTTCATGGTGTTGAAGGCAGCAGATAGAGAGTCAGCCTTGGCAGTGTGGAGAGCCTCCGTAACAGAAGAGCAGTCTTGGTTGAGTGACCCGTCTTGAAGCCTGACTTGTTAGGGTCAAGAAGATCGTTCTGAGAGAGATAATGAGAGAGTTGATCAGAAACAGCAGACAAGTGTTTTGGATAGAAGAAGGGATACAGGTCTATAGTTTTTGACATCAGATGAGTTGAGTGTTGGTTTCTTGAGGAGGGGAGTGATCCGGCCCATTTTGAAGTCAGATGGGACGCAGTCAGTGGTCAGGGATGAGGGAAGTGAGGAATAGGAGAAGGTCTCCAGAGATGGTCTGGAAAAAGGGAGGATGGGATGGGGTCGAATGGGCTGGTTGTTGGGCGGGCCAGACTTCATCTGGAGAGAGAGGGTAGGAAGAGGTCAAGGCGTAGGGTAGTTCTGTGTGAGTGGGACCAGTGGACTCAATAGGCTGAGTGAATGAGGAGTGGAAATCGTCAACGTTCTTTTCAAAGTGGTTGAAAAAGTTATCCACAGAGAGGGAGGATGGGGGGTGGGGGTGGATGATTAAGGAGGGAGGAGAAGGTGGAAAATGATTTCCTATGGTTAGAGGCAGAAGCTTGAAATGTAGTGATAGAAAGTGGCTTCATCAGGTTGCCCATATCCCTGTTCTTTAAGCTCGCAATGAGTCACTCAGCCACGGAGCAGGAGAGACGAAAGGGAACAGTGCGAGTCATTTGATGCTGAAAGGGAGGAGAGTAAGGTCAAAGAGGCAGAATCAGGAGACAGGAGGGAGAAGGGTTTAGCAGAAGGGGAGATGATAGGATAGAAGATGAGAGAGTAGTGGGCGAGAGAGAGAAAGAGAGAGAAACAGAGTGACGATTGCGACAGCGCATGACCATCTGGGTAGGGGATTAATGGCTAGGTTGGAGGAAAGGGAGACAGAAAAGGAAACAAAGTAGTGATCAGAGACCTATGCAGTAGCACAGAACTGATCTTTAACCATGTTTAGCTAAATGTTTACTCTCCCACACATTGCCTTTGTCACTGAGCTAACAGTTAGTCTGCCTTTGAATGTGACTAGGTCACAGGATTTTTTTCACTGCAGTACATTTACAAACAATATTACAGTTTTTCTTCATTTTCCTCAGCTACTATTTGCATGCCCACTCTTTTGTTAAACACTGTGAATGTAGCCTACTCAGAGAACTGGCTTCAGGGCAAATGTGTGAATGTGTCACAGTTGCCTCTGTAGTCTAAATGTGTCTGTCTTTACAACGCATGACCATGCTTTATGAATAAAGATGTGTTTTATTGTGTAATATGGGTGGAGAGAATCATGTAACCAATCTGGTTGGACTCAAAACAGTTGACATGTAGGCCTACAAAGAGATGAAAATGAAGGAATATTGAATTTCCTTCTAATTTTCTCAATGCACATGTGGAAACATCTATTGTTGCACATCTGGCAGATTCCAGCACTTTGGAAAGGCAAGTAAAATTGCCCCAAATTTCTAGACTGTTTATGCAAAACAGTTTTTGCTCCTTAAATTGCATTCAAACCCTATGCCATACGAGAACAAGATACTGTACAAGTAGGCCTCAGTCCAAAATGAATGTGGAGACAAAACTGAATGTATAATAAGAGCCCATTTGTTTGAGTATCTTTCCTTATCCTTGCAGTACATTGCTTACCTTAAGGCTTTACATTTTCCCTTGAAAATGAAAACAATGTGTTCTCTAAACACATGTTAAACACTCCATATGTGTGGGCTATAGGGCTACGTGTGTCAATGGTGGGGGGTGCTTGAACATGACTGCTTAGACTGGCCTGTGAGACAAGGAGAATGACGTTCCCTGGGTCTGCTGCCTCTTAAGGACACACAGAGATTTCAATTGTCCTGCCTGCTCAGCCTCAAGCATTTTATCACCTTAAAAAAAGAAGAGAATAAATTAAGTGAGCCAGAAGAAGGGGTTGCTATTACCATAGCCAGACTGACACCTCTAAATGAAGATATCCAATTTAAGTGAAGTATGAGCTCGCACCACTATTGCTAACATGTGCTCAGCAATATATTCAGACTCAGGGATGTGTAGGAGGGAAAGTAAAATTCAGAACCATTAAAGATTCAGCCGCCTGCAGCCCTCAGTGTCTGTCTCTCTCTCTCTCTCTCTCTCTCTCTCTTTGTCTCTTTTTTCTTACAGGCTGGTACACATGAGTGCGGTGTTGCATTTAAAATGCAAATTCTCTCTCCCAGCGGTGCAGGAAAACAGGGATAGCCAAAGCAGGTGTGGTGGGCCTCTCAAGTCCTGCCAGTCAAACAGTGGGAACTTGGATGAGAATGGAGGGTGTGATGGGGGGTGCAGAGTGTGGTTACCATACGACAGTGGTTCCCAACCAGGGGTAGTAGGACTGTCCACATGGGGTACTTAAGAAGACTCATGAGACCATAGGCCTATCGGTAAAATGCATATGAGGGGGTACTTCAGGGGTACTCCGGGCAGAGCAACATTCAGTTGGTAGGACAGTAAGCAGAAAGGTTGGGAACCACAGCCATACAGGTTGATCAAGTGTCATGTTTCTCCCTCTCCTCTCCATCATTGTTGTACAAAATGTAGCACTGTGTGTGTCTGTGTATTTCTGTGTGTGTCTGTGTATTTCTGTGTGTGTGGCAAGAGCCTAGCTTTACAACAACAGGCTCAAGTTCAACAAAGTATATAGTGTCTAAAGAATAGCCTGCCCGTGAGATTCCTTCCAAATAACAAAAACATGTCTTTCCTCCGATGGTCCGCTTGCTACAGGCTTGTGATGTAGACCTACCACAGTATAAATGGGTTTGGAGGAATAAATGCACATATACAGTACAATTGACCAGAAATTGTCAGCTTCTAGGTGTTTGAACAGTTTTCAAGTGAAGTACTGTACCACTAGGCCTCCTCATTCATATAGTCATTAAAAAAAGTCTCTGACAACAAATGTTCCATCGTAATGCATTTGTTGATATGATTGAGATTGTGCACCTTTCTCAAAGTGTTTTATCAACAGATAATATCAAACTTTTTGGTTGCTTATATAATGCATGTCCTCTACTTGCTTAACGAGTACCGATTCCTCCTGATTCGGCACACGCAGAGGCTCAAACCCAGGACCGCTGCCTTGCTAGCATATGTGACCAACTTCCTGAAGCGTCTTACCAGTCACACCCCACGAAAAATGACCTATTCGGAGGCGCAAGTGGAGACATTTCAGGCTGTGGAGTGAGTTTCACACATCCCCACGTGGTACACTTAAGAGCTATAATATCAGTAGCATACAGCATGAATAACTGAGCACAGATGGTCAGAGGACAACAGATGGCCAAAACTTTGAACATTGACACTGTCACTCATTACATGACAGACATACTATGAATCCTTTGTTTGTTCTACATCATAGATGATCCCAGAACCATTAAATATCCATGTTGGGCTTGTTCAGTAATCACTTTTGGAAAAAGAAACATAAGTGGACAGAACTATAAATAAAGAAGCTATAAGCTATAAATAAGCTATAAATAAAAAGCCATTTTGAAATGACAACACATTTTAGGAACATGCAGGATTATGAAAACAGTACCTTTCTGGGGATTGTTAGGAAATAGAAAAGTTCAACACAAACACTGGCTCACTTACTGTATTCCAGCTGCCACTGAGTATTTCACCCTCTCCCCTCTTCCCCAGAAGAAGGAGATATATTAAACTGTAACTGCCTTATAATTGCAGTAGCTGTCAGGATGGATGTGAAATTCTAAAGGCAGGATACATACAGGGACATTGTTTCATTGAGAGACCTCTAAGGTATCCCTATCTCTGTCCAGCTTTCAGCTTCTTTTCAAATACAAATATTTGTCTATGGAGAGAGGAAATGTCTCAAAAAGAAATTTGATATAATGCAACTTCAAAGGCAGTAAAGGGAAAATATCCTTTTCAGTAGCAGAGCAGAGCAGTCCAGTGTAATTATAAGACAACTACTGATAATGGGAAAACTAAAAGGAGACCAGGCAGGAGGAAACGGCATCTGTTCAGTAAGTAAAAAAAGAGAGGAGAAAATAACTGAAACTGTATGATGGCTCAGAAGGAGTACCTTAAAATACAAAACAAAAAATTCCAGAAAGGTCAAATCCTGCAATACAAAAACAGATTGACGGATGAAAAGAAGAAAACAGACTGTCTTTCTCCAATAACAAGAGACGCACACTTTTACCTCCTTGTTTTTTCTCCTTTTCTTTTCAGCTTCCTCAGCCCCAACCCCCAGCCACTTTGCTTTGATTCAACTCTGTATCTGTATTTGAAATGACTCAATTACATGGGATCCTGTGGTGAAAATTACGGATGTTTTCCACTATTTCTCGCTCTCCTCTGGGACAGCATGACCCCTCCCTGCCACCAATCACCCCCCACCTCTTCCCTCCACCCATCTCTCCTGCCCTCACTCCCCACCTGTCCTTTTCTCCTCCTCTTATTTCCTCCTTTCTCAGAAAATGTTCACTTTACTTTGTATGTCTATCTGCGACGGAGGAAATAATAGCTAAATGGGCTTGTTTGTGAGCTCTTCTCGCCGTGAGCTGACAAAGAGAGTGTTTGGCTGCTGTTTTTCCCGGCGCTAAATCTTCGCCTGTCATCTCTGCATAAGTCATAGTCTAGAGTGAATCCTTTCAGATGACAGGAGCCAGGAGCCTACAGTGCTTCCAGCCATTCAAAGCCACCCAGACAGAAATAAAAACACACATCAGCAGGAGTAGTCTAAAAAAAGAGACACACAATTTACAACCCTGATCAATGTGTACTTCTGTTTTCACAACAATGGATAGGAATATCACATAGAAGCAACGATAAAATGTCAAGCAAATATTCAGAAAATGCAAGTTGTACTGATTGATTATTCCCTCTCATTGTGTGATAAAAACATAGGTCTACAATTTAATTCTGTCTAGTTTAAAATCCCTCGAGGAGCAAATTGAACGAATCAAAAGCTACTGCACTTCCTCTTGCCCTCTAGTGGTGAAGGTTATCCACAGTTACACAGTGTATTTCCCTGATTAGAGTAGTAGTGTAAAGTGCCCAAAAAGTGGCTTTGATGAAGACTTCAGAACGTGCAAAGATGCCAATGTCATGACACGTCACACTTCCAACCCACCACTGCCAATCAGAATCAATCATTCTCACAGTCACAAGATATGAACATACAGTGCATTCGGGAAAGTATTCAGACCCCTTCACTTTTTCCACACTTTGTTACATTACAGCTTTATTCTAAAATATATATATATATATATATATATTTTTTTTAAATATCAAATTTCCATAAATATTCAGACTCTGCTATGAGACTTGAAATTGAGCTCAGGTACATCCTGTTTCCATTGGTCATCCTTGAGCTGTCTACAACTTGATTGGAGTCCACCTGTTGTAAATTCAGTTGATTGTACATGATTTGGAAAGGCACACATGTCTATATAAGGTTCCACAGTTGACAGTGCATGTCAGAGCAAAAACCAAGCCATGAGGTTGAAGGTATTGTCCTTAGTGTCACACCTGCTCCCGCTCTCCCTCTCTGGCACTCGAGGGCGACAGACTGTCCTTCATTACCAACACATTTCACCATCATTACACGCAGCAGCACTCATTGGACTCACCTGGACTCCTTCCCTTTGTTGATTGCCCCATCTATAACTGTCTGCTCCCCCGTTTGTTCCCTGCGTCAGCATTAATGTTGTTATGTGTTGTTGTCCAGACACTGTCCTGTTCCATTCCATGTCCGTTGATAATTAAATGTTCTGTACCTGCTTCTCAGGTAGGTAGGTAGTAGGCTCCGGTAGATCCTGGCTGGCTGGCGGATCTGGAAGATTCAGGTTGACTAGCAGATCTGGAAGATTCTGGTTGACTAGCAGATCTGGAAGATTCTGGTTGACTAGCAGATCTGGAAGATTCTGGTTGACAGGCTGATCTGGAAGAATCTGGTTGACTGGCAGATCTAGAAGATCATGGCTGACTGGCGGATCTAGCTGCTCTATGCAGACTGACAGCTCTGACTGCTCCATGCAGGCTGACAGCTCCTTGCAGACTGGCAGCTCTGACTGCTCCATGCAGGCTGACAGCTCCTTGCAGACTGGCAGCTCTGGCTGCTCCATGCAGGCTGACAGCACCCTGCAGACTGGCAGCTCCTTGCAGACTGGCAGCTCCTTGCAGACTGGCAGCTCTGACTGCTCCATGCAGGCTGACAGCTCCTTGCAGACTGACAGCTCCTTGCAGACTGACAGCTCCTTGCAGACTGGCAGCTCCTTGCAGACTGACAGCTCTGGCTGCTTCATGCAGACTGACAGCTCTGACTGCTCCATGCAGGCTGACAGCTCCTTGCAGACTGGCAGCTCCTTGCAGACTGGCAGCTCCTTGCAGACTGGCAGCTCCTTGCAGACTGGCAGCTCCTTGCAGACTGACAGCTCTGACTGCTCCATGCAGGCTGACAGCTCCTTGCAGACTGGCAGCTCTGGCTGCTTCATGCAGACTGACAGCTCTGACTGCTCCATGCAGGCTGACAGCACCCTGCAGACTGGCAGCTCCTTGCAGACTGGCAGCTCCTTGCAGACTGGCAGCTCTGACTGCTCCATGCAGGCTGACAGCTCCTTGCAGACTGACAGCTCCTTGCAGACTGGCAGCTCCTTGCAGACTGGCAGCTCCTTGCAGACTGACAGCTCTGGCTGCTTCATGCAGACTGACAGCTCTGACTGCTCCATGCAGGCTGACAGCTCCTTGCAGACTGGCAGCTCCTTGCAGACTGGCAGCTCCTTGCAGACTGGCAGCTCCTTGCAGACTGACAGCTCTGACTGCTCCACGCAGACTGACAGCTCCTTGCAGATTGACAGCTCTGGCTGCTTCATGCAGACTGACAGCTCTAACTGCTCCATGCAGGCTGACAGCACCCTGCAGACTGGCAGCTCAGGCTGCTTCAAACAGGCAGGAGGCTCCGGCAGCGCTGTAGAGAAGAAAGGCTCTGATAGCGCTGAACAGGCGGGAGACTCCGACAGCGCAGGAGAGGCGAGGCGCACTGTAGGCCTGATGCGTGGTGCGGGCACTGGTGATACTGGAGCGAGGACACGCACAGGAAGCCTGGTGTGGGGAGCTGCTACCGGAGGACTGGTGTGTGGAGGTGGCTCTGGATAGACCGGACCCTGCCCAGGCTTACCTGGCTCGATGCCCACTCTAGCCGGCAAATACGAAGGGCTGGTATGAACCGTACCGGGCTATGCACCCGCACTGGAGACACCGTGCGCTCACTAGCATAACACGGTGCCTGCCCGGTCTCTTTAGCCCCTCGGTAAGCACAGGGAGTTTGCGCAGGTCTCCTACCTGGCATAGCCATACTCCCTGTAAGCCCCCCCCCCCCAATACATTTTTGGGGCCGACTCTCAGGCTTCCATCCGCGTCGCCGTGCTGCCTCTTCATACCAGCGCCTCTCCGCTTTAGCCGCCTCTAGTTCTTCCTTGGGATGGCGATATTCTCCAGGCTGAGCCCAGGGTCCTTTTCCATCCAGTTCCTCCTCCCATGTCCAATTCTCCAAGTGATGCAGCCTCTCCCACTGCAACTGCTCTTCACGATTAACAAGGAGAGTTGGCTCAGGTCTGACACCTGACTCATCCACTCTCCCTCTGAGCCCCCCCCCAATACATTTTTGGGGGTGCTTTTCGGGTTTCCTTGCCAACCGTGTTCCCTCGTATCGACGACTCTTATCTCCGGCTGCCTCTGCTCTCCTCAGTGCTTCCACCTGTTCCCATGGGAGGCGATCTCTTCCAGCCAGTATCTCCTCCCAAGTATAACAACCTTTGCCATCCAATACGTCCTCCCATGTCCATTCCTCCTTTCGCCTTTCCTGCGGTAGCTGCCTGTAACCACGCCGCTCGGTCCGTGTGTGGTGGGTGATTCTGTAACGGCATTCTTCGTTTGTAGAAAGAGAGTCGGACCGAAATGCAGCGTGGTGGTTACTCATGTTCTTTAATGAATGAAAAGTGACGATACATGAAATAACTATACAAAATACAAAACAACAAACGGAACGTGAAACCTAATACAGCCTATCTGGTGACACAACACAGAGACAGGAACAATCACCCACGAAAGACAAAGCGAAACTCAGGCTACCTAAATACGGTTCCCAATCAGAGGCAACGAGAATCACCTGACTGCTGATTGAGAACCGCCTCAGGCAGCCAAGCCTATACAACACCCCTAATCAGCCACGATCCCAAATACTACAAACCCCAATACGAAATACAATAACATAAACCCCTGTCACACCCTGGCCTGACCAAATATATAACGAAAACACAAAATACAATGACCAAGGCGTGACACCTAAAGGACCATGAGAAACAAGATTCTCTGGTCTGATGAAACCAAGATTGAACTCTTTGGCCTGAATTCCAAGCATCACGTCTGGAGAAAATCAGGCACCGCTCATCACCTGGCCAATACCATCCCTACGGAGAAGCATGGTGATGGCAGCATCATGCTGTGGGGATGTTTTTCAGCAGCAGGGACTGGGAGACCAGTCAAGGGAAAGATGAATGGAGCAAAGTACAGAGAGATCCTTGATAAAAAAACTTGCTCCAGAGTGCTCAAGATCTCAGACTGGGGTGAAGGTTCATTTTCCAACAGGACAACGACCCTAAGCACACAGCAAAGACAACGCATGAGTAGCTTTGGGATAAGTCTCTGAATGTCTTTGAGTGGCCCAGCCAAAGCCCTGACTTGAACCCCATCGAACATCTCTGGAGAGGCCTGAAAATAGCTGTGCAGCGACGCTCCCCATCCAACCTGACAGAGCTTGAGAGCATCTGCAGAGAAGAATGTGAGAAACTCCCCAAATACAGGTGTGCCAAGTTTGTAGCATCATACCCAAGAAGACTCAATTCTGTAATCGCTACCAAAGGTGCTTCAACAAAGTGTTGAGTAAAGTGTCTGAATACTTATGTACATGTGATATGTTAATTTTTTTAAATTAAAAGGTGCAAAAATGTCTACAAATCAGTTTTTGCTTGGTCATTATGGGGTATTGTGTGTAAATTGATGAAGGAAAAACTATTTAACACATTTTAGAATAAGGCTGTAATGTAACAAAATGTGGAAAAAGTGAAGGGGCCTGAGTACTTTCCGAATGCACTGTATAAACAGGACCATTAAGGCCATTAAACATAAAAAAGATTTGGCTTCCTAGGGATACACTCAGACTCAAGCAGGATCAGAACCTTGAAACTGATAGGCCACTCATCCATTCACCACCTCTTCCAGAAACAAATCGAAGGACATAATGAGTGTGCCTGCTAACAAACCAGCAGACTCCAGGGAGGGAGCCGGAGGGAGTAGTCACTGTCAGGGAGATAAATCTATTGATTTGAGATCAACATGCTACTTTACTGCTGTCCTGGGGAGTTGGTGGTGGTGGGTTTGGGGGTGGTGGTGGGTTCTGGGGCTGGTCTAAGCCCACAGGGCAGCTGGTTATGAGATGGATAGATTGATAGAGACCAGACCCCTCTGATCCTGGCTGCTCCTCCCTGGTGAGATCTGTGAAGACTTCCAGGCTTCCCACTCCCTCAATGGGACTGATTGGGGGAGGAAAGCCCCTCTCAGAGCAGGTTTAGACCCTATGGATTGGTCATCTATTGATTTGTATTGGTCTGAATGGGACACAGGGCAAACAATCAATCACATCCATCCCTACACTAACACTGTTGTGACAAAGAGGAACAGAGAGGTATGAATGGAGTGGAGTAGACAGCAGGTAGGCGCATATATAATATATATATAATATAATTCTGTTATAATACTATATTGTAAATATGATGGGACATTTTAAAACGTGTGTTAGATATTATTTTGCAGATGATGGAATACAAAATGGAAATTCAGTGCAGTTTTAATGAGGGACCACATTGTGAATCTGCCAAACTTCCCAACATATTGTTTTGGGAGGGGGGTTATTTTAGAGAACAAGATTCAGTATGGCCACAAAGACCTACTAGAGTAGACCAATAGACAGTTTGGTAACTTTATCTGGTATTGTAAAAGGCTATTGACTAGCCCTGTCCCCATAAGTCTACTAGTGAAGTGGAGTGGTACAGGATGGGGCATCTCACTGGCTGTAACAGGAGACAGGGGATCCCAAACACTCATGAACCCTATCAGATGCGCAACATTAAGTACTAGGCAAAATATTTATATTTTTCCATCAATATTTCATCACCGGCGGGGCCCAAACAAAGGAAAGACTGTGAACAGAATGGCCCCCCATCTGTTTATAGATCCTGGAGAGAGGAACATACTGTACCAATGTCCTTTGACACCAGAAACCACAGTCTGTCTGAACAACCGTGAACACAGGATCCATGCATATTAGACAGCTAGGTAGGCCTACAGTCAAGAAGAGTAAGCACTGCAAAAGGAGAGGCTGCTATACGTTTCTCAGAGTTTTACATTTGTACTAAAAAAACACAGCTTTTAAAACATACATATTTAACTAGGCAAGTCAGTTAAGAACAAATTCTTATTTACGATGACGGCCCACACCGGCCAAACCCGGACGATGCTGAGCCAATTGTGCGCCGCCCTATGGGACTCCCAATCACGGCCGGTTGTGATACAGCCTGGAGTTATCTGATCCACTTTCACAGCCTGGTTTTGCTTTACATTAAACATACTGTGACTCATTAGTCGAACATGATGGTGGAGTTGGCAAGACAACTTTGGTGTCACATGACACATCCTTGTACCATCCTCATATCTAATCCCAGTAAAATGGGATTAAGTCACCTAGTTCCTATATCCGCTAAACCCAGTGGTTCCACTTTACACAGTAGGAACAGTACATAGAAATAGTCAAATGACCTCTAACCTGAACCCCATGTATATAGCCTCATTATTGTTATAATATTCTGTTACTTTGAATTATTTTTTACTTTTTTACTTATTTTTAACTCTTCTTGAACTGCACTGTTGGCTAAGGGCTTGTAAGTAAGCATTTCACAGTAAGGTCTACACTTGTATTCGGCGCATGTGACAAATAAGCTTTCTGTGCGTAGGGAACATTTCTGGGATCTTTTATTTCAGCTCACGAAACATGGGACCAACACTTTACATGTTTAATTTCTATTTTTGTTCGGTGTATTTTGGTGCATTTCCCCTCACCTTCATGTGTTATGATCTGTAAACCCAGTAAAGGTGAAGGCAATAAGGTAAATGCATATTGTTAATTTGATTTCACCAATCCAGTTCCGTCCTCAGTGCCAATTTACTCGGCACCAAGAATCAAAGCTTGTGTAACTAATGGCCTCTTAATGTTTTCGTCTGTCACAAGAGACTACCTCAGTGCAGATTAAGGAGAGAACACAGGGAAGGATAAAAAACATTACTCTTGCGCTACTACCACCATTCAAGTTGTATAGCTGGGAACCGTGGACACAGGTGATGCAGGGTCTACCACTCACAGTCCCAGGGTGAAGTGCACTACAGACATAATGGAGGAATATGGGTCTGTGGTCTTAGGTTACAGGTTCACCATAATGATGGGACCTGACTTGCATTCTAATTGCAGGTAATCGACCTCCTGTGGACTGTTATTGTTCCAGCTTCTTTTGTGCTGTCATTTAGAGCAGAGGCCAGTGAACCTGGGACCCCAGACTCCTTCAGACTATAGGCTAGGATTTAATGACCCAAGACATTCTGTTTTAAAATACTAATCTTCTGTGTTTAATATACTCCTAGCTGTCTTTACTGTTACAGTGTATACCATTAACTTCGGTTTATAGTCGTGAGGATGACTTGATTCAAGATATACTGTTTCTAGTACAGTTATTTCTTAGCGCAGGTAAAGATTAATTCTGAGAGAAAAATAAAAATATACAGTACCAGTCAAAAGTTTGGACATACCTCCTCATTCAAGGGTTTTTCTTTATTTGTACCATTTTCTACATTGTAGAATAACAGTGAAGAGATCAACAATATGAAATAACACATATGGAATCATGTAGTAACCAAAAAAGTTTTAAACAAATCAAACTATATTTTATATTTGAGATTCTTCAAAGTAGCCACCCTTTGCCTTGACAGCTTTGCACACTCTTGGCAATGGAATGCATTTCAATTAACAGGTGTGCCTTGTTAAAAGTTACACTGTGGAATTTCTTTCCTTCTTAATGTGTTTGAGCCAATCAGTTGTGTTGTGACAAGTTAGGGGTGGTATACAGAAGATAACCCTATTTGGTAAATGACCAAGTCCATATTACGGCAAGAACAGTTCAAATAAGCAAAGAGAAACAACAGACCATCATTACCTTAAGACATGAAGGTCAGTCAATCTGGAACATTTCAAGAACTGTGAAAGTTTCTTCAAGTGCAGTAGCAAAAACCATCAAGTGCTATGATGAAACTGGCTCTCATGAGGACCGCCACAGGAAAGGAAGACACAGAGTTACCTCTGCTGCAGAAGACAAGTTCATTACAGTTATCAGCCTCAGAAATTGCAGCCCAAATAAATGCTCCACAGAGTTCAAGTAACAGACATCTCAACATCAACTGTTCAGAGGAGACTGTGCGAACCAGGCCTTCATGGTTGATGGACCGATGGAAATCTGTCCTTTGGTCCGATGAATCCAAACTTGAGAGTTTTGGATCCAACCGCCGTGTCTCTGTGAGACGCAAAGTAGGCGAACGGATTATCTCCACATGTGTGGTTCCCACTGTGAAGCATGGAGGAGGAGGTGTTATGGTGGGGGGGAGGGGGGGTTTGCTGTTTCATTTAGAATTCAAGGCACACTTAACCAGCATGGCTACCACAGTATTCTGCAGCGATACACCATCCCATCTGGTTTGCGCTTAGCGGGACCATCATTTGTTTTACAACAGGTCAATGACCCAACACACCTCCAGGCTGTGTAAGGGCTATTTGGCCAAGAAGGAGAGTGATGGAGTGCTGCATCAGATGACCTGGCCTCCACAATCACCTGACTTCAACCCAATTGAGATGGTTTGGGATGAGTTGGACCGCAGAGTGAAGGAAAAGCAGCCAACAAGTGCTCAGCATATGTGGGAACTCCTTCAAGTCTGTTGGAAAGCATTCCAGGTGAAGCTGGTTGAGAGAAGGCAAAGAGTGTGCAAAGCTGTCATCAGTGGCTACATTGAAGAATCTCAAATCTCAAATATATTTTGATTTGCTTAACACTTTTTTGGTTACTACACAATTCCATGTGTTATTTCATAGTTTTGATGTCTTCACTATTATTCTATAATGTAGAAAATAGTACAAATAAAGAAAAGCCCTTGAATGAGTAGGTGTCCAAACTTTTGACTGCTACTGTATATAATTTGAAATACATTTTATACATTGTAGCTACAAATTGGACTAGAGTCCATGTAGTTCACGATCTTCGCTACATCAGAGACAAATCACCTGCACCAGTGTACCCTCTCTGTCACAAAACAGTAGAGGCTCTGTCTCAAGAGGCCAAAGTAACCTGGGAACAATGGTGGCTTTTGTGTGCTGTGAGAGTGACAGGGAGTGAAGGTCGGCTCCTGAAGAGACAGACAGGGCTCCATTCAGTGACGCTGTTGACTTTAATGTCGTCCCATTGTGGCGCTGCTCCCTGGAGAGGCCAACACAGAGTGGGTAATGAGGGGTAATTGACTTAGGGTCAAGGATGATTAATTCCCTTGGTCAGGTGTCACTGGTTTCATACCTGGCCGAGCCGTAGGTAGCTGTGGAGCCGTAGGCGGGTGGAGCAGGGGGGCTGGCCGGCACTGGAACATGAGACAACACAGTGCAACACACACCCATAAGGTACACACATCCCAGGTCATTCTCATGATGTCATCCAATCCTTGGACAGGCTTATGTTCTTTGCTCTGAACGGTGACCGTTGACTGCTGCCACATTGACCACAGCTCTCCACCACTCTCGCTCTCTCACACACATCTAGCTGAGTATGTTCACATGATGTCAATCTGCATAATTTATATGGCTAATGACTTGGGTAAGACAAAAGGTGAAAGGTCAGAACCATCTTCCCCTTACACAGAGCTATACTGAGCTCCCACAAACAGACCACAGATTGAGAGTGACAGTCGTACTACCATACCATCCGTTCTCCTTCAGCTTCACTGGCTAATCTGAATACTTCATTTTCTGCACAAGCAATTCCCCCCCTTCTCCCTCCCCCCACCCCAAAGGCCAGTGATTACAGGCGACCTGCTGAACGTATGCACATGTCTCTAAATGCCAGGGCTAGCTGGTAATTGACCAGGCAGACTGAGACGCCTGCAGTGTAATTGAGCAGGGCTGAGGGGTTCTGGTGGGACTGAAAGAACCCGTGGATCCACCACCGGCCATTAGGCCCAGCAGGAGGGCTCCATCCTGGGTCTACCTCAGGCCGGCCTTACTTTAAAAACACTTACTTTAAAAGCAGTTTGTTTAAATTCAACCGTGTAACATTAATTCTGCAGTGAGTCACGCACATCTTTGTCACTGGAGAGACTCAGAGAGAAGTCATAATTTAACTGCAATAATTCATTGGGGTATTGACTCTACAAGGTGTCGAAAGAATTCCACAGGGATGCTGGGCCATGTTGACTCCAAAGCTTCTCAGTTGTGTCAACTTAGCTGGATGTCCTTTGGGTAGAGGACTATTCTTGATACACACAGGAAATTGTTGAGCGTGAAAAACCCAGCAGTGTTGCAGTTCTTGACACACTCAAACCGGTGCGCCTGACACTACTACCATACCTTGTCACAAGGCTTAAAAATCCTTATTTAACCTGTCTCCTCCCCTTCATCTACACTGATTGATGTGGATTTAACAGGTGACATTAATAAGGGATCATAGCTTTCACCTGGTCAGGTTTATGTCATGGAAATGTTTTGCACACTGAGTGTATGAGCACAATATGTTTGTCCCTTCCAGGCTGTCTGTCCATACGCAGCTTGGATGAACAGAGCACACATGCTGAGCATGGTCTACATCTACAGCCAATTGACCTCTCCTTCCACTCCAGCTGTGCCATCACAGCTCTGAAATAGCCTCATCACTTCCACTACAGTAGATGGCAGCTAGCCTAGCAACAAGGCCCAAACACACCAGTGCAACCAACCAACCTCCCATTAGACAACAGCTTCATATACTTCCCTGATACCATCAACCCCATCACAGAACATCTACAAACAAAGTCTTAAACATGTAGCCCTGAATTACTGAAATGAGTTTAAGTGTGTCCATTTTCTCATATGAGGCCTGATATGACTGTTCTGTGCCAAAACAGCACATCAAATATACTGAACCAATGTAAGCATTTTAATTTACTCTCTAAAGCGTGGCAGCAATAGTAACACCTCCTAATATGAGATATTCAACTAGAGAACTACTCTGGAAAGGCAAGATGGGTGAGAGAGTAAATGTTGGGAAGTCTAAAGCTGCTGAAGACCCAGTGGCGAGAGAGAGAAGATGGTCCAAGTCCGACTGCCTAGTGCTTGGAGCGAGCTTCACCCTGCAAACGGTGGTGCTCCCTTAGCCTGTAGTGAGAGAGACAGAGAATTACTTAATTGACAACAAAACATGTGGTTAACACTCAAGGAGCCTTCTGAAAATATTCAACGTTTTTGGACACAGGCCTGACAGCGTTGATCTTGATGAATCCAGAGGTGTCACACGGTTCGTAGTCTCCCTGCACGTCCATACCGGGAAAAGACTGGGGGTACAAGATAAGTTAGTGCGTAAGCTCATGTGGTTGGGAAATAGCTCATACTACTGCTCATTCTAAGCTGAACAAGTGATTCAACACCCGTCTAGCCCACAGGAGACGTAGGATGATGAATTACATTATTAACCACAGGAATAATTGTATCATTGATGTTCCACTCTATGTAAAATGTCAAATCGATTTGTCTCAATGCATTTGCTCTTAATGTTTGTGATTTCAGAGGAAAAAACAACCACAAATACACAGACAAACAGGCACACAAGTAATTTGTAGGCAAAATCCCAGTTGTGTATCAACTCCTAAGTAGATTAAATGTAGAGGAAATGGATTTAACCTGATGTTTTTCTGTCTGTAACCACTCTTTTGTAAGCAACTCCTGTGATGTAACCATGGTGCCTGTGAACATCTTCTATTGTATAGGCCTCTTGTGGCTCAGTCCTTTCTCCTTCTCTGTGTGTATTTGTAAAGGTGTGAGAGAGAGTGTGTATGTGCTCTATGTAATTACAGTCATTTCTACCTGCAGCGCTGACCCCCTCCCACCCTCTGCTCCTCCTCCACTGGGCCCAAGCTGCTAATCTAAGACCTGCACTCATCCTTCAGAGACACACCGCACTGGAGGAAATCAAAGAACAACAGAATAAACGTGACAGGGAGAGAAAAAAAGAAGATGCCATCATCAACTCTCAAAACAAAGCTCCCTGTCTAACCAACTACCATCTTATGAGTGCCGTCTATGAGACGTCGAATGGCTGTGGAAGATGGTTTCCAGAAGGTGAATACACAGAAAGACCCTGTGGTCTAATTGACCGCCAAACACCTAGCAGTCAACTTTGTGACATTTGTCCCAGATCAACGCAGTGTGTGTGTGGTGCCGTACCACTGTATTAATGACATTGTTGAGAAGACGCAGGTAGCCGGACGCCATGGTCTTACAGTCTAAGCCTGGGGTTGGAGGGTGAAATGATGCATGTGAGTGAGCGCGGGGCGGTTCTTCAGGTGGACTTTGGGCCACAATGGGATCCTTCACAGGACACTCAGCCCATCTGTTACCTCAGAATAGTGCCTCTAAGGACTCCTCTAGTGCAACCCAACACTCAGTCACCCTGACGTCAAGTCCCCCTGAGCCACACGTCCAGCAGGATTATGTGTGTGTGTGAGAGAGAGAGAGAGAGACAGAGAGCGAGTTTGTGCGTGTGAGAGTGATTGTGTGCGTGTGTGTATGAGAGAGAGCGGTCAAGATCTCAGTTGCACACCTCCCCCTGCTTAACTAGAATGAAACCTGTGCTTTGGCCCTAAAAGCAGAGCTCTCCTCTCCATTGGCTGGAAATGCCATTAGCGGTGGCAGGGAGATGGAAAGAGGCATATGGGGGCTTTGCTTTGGTCAGCACTGAGCCAGCCCAGGGGGCATAAAGGGCACAGGGGGTCAGGGGCCTGAAATGACTCTGGGGGGGTTGGGGATGAGAGGAGCCTCCAGAAATTGAGCTTGACACCCCTACTCCACTCTCTGATGTCATTGTAGCCAGTGTCCATTTATTGTTGGTGTGGGGTCAGTGGAGGATAAGGGCAAGTGACCAGAGAAAACAATGGAGACACCGCATATATGCACTGAACTGTTTATACTGTACCCATATCCAGAGATAATGGGCATACACACAAAGCTATATGTCTTGACCTGACCAGTTCCCTGTTGCGACTCACGGCCCATTTGGGCGACTCACGATGTAGACCTGCCCCTTTAAAAAAAAACTTTATTTCACTAGGCAAGTCAGTTAAGAACAAATTCCTATTTTCAATGACAGCCTAGGAACAGTGGGTTAACTGCCTTGTTCAGGGGCAGAACTGGCGAGTGTAGAGAGTATAGAGATATTGTTATCCACGTCGGCACCAACGATGTTAGGATGAAACAGTCAGAAATCACCAAGCGCAACATAGCTTCTGCGTGCATATCAGCTAGAAAGATGTGTCGGCATCGAGTAATTGTCTCTGGCCCCCTCCCAGTTAGGGGGAGTGATGAGCTCTACAGCAGAGTCTCACAACTCAATCGCTGGTTGAAAACTGTTTTCTGCCCCTCCCAAAAGTTAGAATTTGTAGATAATTGGCCCTCTTTCTGGGACTCACCCACAAACAGGACCAAGCCTGACCTGCTGAGGAGTGACGGACTCCATCCTAGCTGGAGGGGTGCTCTCATCTTATCTACCAACATAGACAGGGCTCTAACTCCTCTAGCTCCACAATGAAATAGGGTGCAGGCCAGGCAGCAGGCTGTTAGCCAGCCTGCCAGCATAGTGGAGTCTGCCATTAGCACAGTCAGTGTAGTCAGCTCAGCTATCACCATTGAGACCGTGTCTGTGCCTCGACCTAGGTTGGGCAAAACTAAACATCGCGGTGTTCGCCTTAGCAATCTCACTAGGATAAAGACCACCTCCATTCCTGTCATTACTGAAAGAGATCATGATACCTCACATCTCAAAATAGGGCTACTTAATGTTAGATCCCTTACTTCAAAGGCAATTATAGTCAATGAACTAATCACTGATCATAATCTTGATGTGATTGGCCTGACTGAAACATGGCTTAAGCCTGATGAATTTACTGTTTTAAATGAGGCCTCACCTCCTGGCTACACTAGTGACCATATCCCACGTGCATCCTGCAAAGGCGGAGGTGTTGCTAACATTTACGATAGCAAATTTCAATTTACAAAAAAAAAATCGTCTTTTGAGCTTCTAGTCATGAAATCTATGCAGCCTACTCAATCACTTTTTATAGCTACTGTTTACAGGCCTCCTGGGCCATATACAGCGTTTCTCACTGAGTTCCCTGAATTCCTATCGGACCTTGTAGTCATAGCAGATAATATTCTAATCTTTGGTGACTTTAATATTCACATGGAAAAGTCCACAGACCCACTCCAAAAGGCTTTCGGAGCCATCATCGACTCAGTGGGTTTTGTCCAACATGTCTCTGGACCCACTCACTGTCACAGTCATACGCTGGACCTAGTTTTGTCCCATGGAATAAATGTGGTGGATCTTAATGTTTTTCCTCATAATCCTGGACTATCGGACCACCATTTTATTACGTTTGCAATTGCAACAAATAATCTGCTTAGACCCCAACCAAGGAACATCAAAAGTCGTGCTATAAATTCACAGACAACACAAAGATTCCTTGATGCCCTTCCAGACTCCCTCTGCCTACCCAAGGACGCCAGAGGACAAAAATCAGTTAACCACCTAACTGAGGATCTCAATTTAACCTTGCGCAATACCCTAGATGCAGTTGCACCCCTAAAAACTAAAAAAAATTCTCAGAAGAAACTAGCTCCCTGGTACACAGAAAATACCCGAGCTCTGAAGCAAGCTTCCAGAAAATTGGAACGGAAATGGCGCCACACCAAACTGGAAGTCTTCCGACTAGCTTGGAAGGACGGTACCGTGCAGTACCGTAGAGCCCTTACTGCTGCTCGATCATCCTATTTTTCTAACTTAATTGAGGAAAATAAGAACAATCCGAAATTCCTTTTTAATACTGTCGCAAAGCTAACTAAAAAGCAGCATTCCCCAAGAGAGGATGACTTTCACTTTAGCAGTGATAAATTCATGAACTTCTTTGAGGAAAAGATTATGATTATTAGAAAGCAAATTACGGACTCCTCTTTAAACCTGCGTATTCCTCCAAACCTCAGTTGTCCTGAGTCTGCACAACTCTGCCAGGACCTAGGATCAAGAGAGACACTCAAGTGTTTTAGTACTATATCTCTTGACACAATGATGAAAATAATCATGGCCTCTAAACCTTCAAGCTGCATACTGGACCCTATTCCAACTAAACTACTGAAAGAGCTGCTTCCTGTGCTTGGCCCTCCTATGTTGAACATAATAAACGGCTCTCTATCCACTGGATGTGTACCAAACTCACTAAAAGTGGCAGTAATAAAGCCTCTCTTGAAAAAGCCAAACCTTGACCCAGAAAATATAAAAAACTATCGGCCTATATCGAATCTTCCATTCCTCTCAAAAATTTTAGAGAAGGCTGTTGCGCAGCAACTCACTGCCTTCCTGAAGACAAACAATGTATACGAAATGCTTCAGTCTGGTTTTAGACCCCATCATAGCACTGAGACGGCACTTGTGAAGGTGGTAAATTACATTTTAATGGCATCGGACCGAGGCTCTGCATCTGTCCTCGTGCTCCTAGACCTTAGTGCTGCTTTTGATACCATCGATCACCACATTCTTTTGGAGAGATTGGAAACCCAAATTGGTCTACACGGACATGTTCTGGCCTGGTTTAGATCTTATCTGTCGGAAAGATATCAGTTTGTCTCTGTGAATGGTTTGTCCTCTGACAAATCAACTGTAAATTTCGGTGTTCCTCAAGGTTCCGTTTTAGGACCACTATTGTTTTCACTATATATTTTACCTCTTGGGGATGTTATTCGAAAACATAATGTAAACTTTCACTGCTATGCGGATGACACACAGCTGTACATTTCAATGAAACATGGTGAAGCCCCAAAATTGCCCTCGCTAGAAGCATGTGTTTCAGACATAAGGAAGTGGATGGCTGCAAACTTTCTACTATTAAACTCGGACAAAACAGAGATGCTTTTTCTAGGTCCCAAGAAACAAAGAGATCTTCTGTTGAATCTGACAATTAATCTTAATGGTTGTACAGTCGTCTCAAATAAAACTGTGAAGGACCTCGGCGTTACTCTGGACCCTGATCTCTCTTTTGAAGAACATATCAAGACCATTTCGAGGACAGCTTTTTTCCATCTACGTAACATTGCAAAAATCAGAAACTTTCTGTCCAAAAATGATGCAGAAAAATTAATCCATGCTTTTGTTACTTCTAGGTTAGACTACTGCAATGCTCTATTTTCCGGCTACCCGGATAAAGCACTAAATAAACTTCAGTTAGTGCTAAATACGGCTGCTAGAATCCTGACTAGAACCAAAAAATTTGATCATATTACTCCAGTGCTAGCCTCTCTACACTGGCTTCCTGTCAAAGCAAGGGCTGATTTCAAGGTTTTACTGCTAACCTACAAAGCATTACATGGGCTTGCTCCTACCTATCTCTCTGATTTGGTCCTGCCGTACATACCTACACGTACGCTACGGTCACAAGACGCAGGCCTCCTAATTGTCCCTAGAATTTCTAAGAAAACAGCTGGAGGCAGGGCTTTCTCCTATAGAGCTCCATTTTTATGGAACGGTCTGCCTACCCATGTCAGAGACGCAAACTCGGTCTCAACCTTTAAGTCTTTACTGAAGACTCATCTCTTCAGTGGGTCATATGATTGAGTGTAGTCTGGCCCAGGAGTGGGAAGGTGAACGGAAAAGCTCTGGAGCAACGAACCGCCCTTGCTGTCTCTGCCTGGCCTGTTCCCCTCTTTCCACCGGGATTCTCTGCCTCTAACCCTATTACAGGGGCTGAGTCACTGGCTTGCTGGGGCTCTCTCATGCCATCCCTGGAGGGGGTGCGTCACCTGAGTGGGTTGATTCACTGTTGTGGTCATCCTGTCTGCGTTGGCGCCCCCCCCTTGGGTTGTGCCGTGGCGGAGATCTTTGTGGGCTATACTCAGCCTTGTCTCAGGATGGTAAGTTGGTGGTTGAAGATATCCCTCTAGTGGTGTGGGGGCTGTGCTTTGGCAAAGTGGGTGGGGTTATATCCTTCCTGTTTGGCCCTGTCCGGGGGTGTCCTCGGATGGGGCCACAGTGTCTCCTGACCCCTCCTGTCTCAGCCTCCAGTATTTATGCTGCAGTAGTTTATGTGTCGGGGGGCTGGGGTCAGTTTGTTATATCTGGAGTACTTCTCCTGTCCTATTCGGTGTCCTGTGTGAATCTAAGTGTGCGTTCTCTAATTCTCTTCTTCTCTCTTTCTTTCTCTCTCTCGGAGGACCTGAGCCCTAGGACCATGCCCCAGGACTACCTGACATGATGACTCCTTGCTGTCCCCAGTCCACCTGGCCATGCTGCTGCTCCAGTTTCAACTTCCACCTGACTGTGCTGCTGCTCCAGTTTAAACTGTTCTGCCTTATTATTATTCGACCATGCTGGTCATTTATGAACATTTGAACATCTTGGCCATGTTCTGTTATAATCTCCACCCGGCACAGCCAGAAGAGGACTGGCCACCCCACATAGCCTGGTTCCTCTCTAGGTTTCTTCCTAGGTATTGGCCTTTCTAGGGAGTTTTTCCTAGCCACCGTGCTTCTACACCTGCATTGCTTGCTGTTTGGGGTTTTAGGCTGGGTTTCTGTACAGCACTTTGAGATATCAGCTGATGTACGAAGGGCTATATAAATAAATTGGATTTGATTTGATTTGACAGATTTGTACCTTGTCAGCTCAGGGATTTGAACTTGCAACCTTTCAGTTACTAGCCTGCCCTCTCGCTGTACCTGAGCCAGGCGTACGGGCAGCTAGGCCCAGTCATTCAGTCACAGAGATACACAACACACAACTTCTAGTGACACAGTCACTCCTCACCTGTCAATCACCGTGATCACCACTGTGTGAGGTGTTCTGGCACAAAATCGCTGCCGTCTGCCATTCATCATCCATGACAGGTGGATACTACACATTGTTATGTATTTTGCACAATTTTGCCTATTTATCATCAATGTCAGGTGATTTGAAAGCAAGGGAAAGTTATATAAGGATGGATAGAGACCGTTTTTGACCAATAATTTTGTGTGTGTTCTAGGAGAGAAAAGAACCCTGCCCACCCCTCCATATGAAGTGAATCCACCAATGCTGAATGTTCTGTGAGCATTGTTTTAATGTTTGGGGTTTTACTTGCGGTATTCTCCAAATGTACCGTTGTAAAGCATCTCAGAGAACTTGACAGCCAGGCCCTGTTTGATCCTCCTGACCTCTCGGCCCATGGTGAAGGTCTCCATGTCCAGGTGAGCGTGGTACCGGATGGTGCCTCCTGGGATGGCGGCGGACAAAGGCGATCCCGCAGGTGAAGAAGACTGATGTGGAGGTCCTGGGCTGGCGTAGTTACATGTGGCCTCCAGTTGTGAGGCCGGTTGGACATGCTGCCAAATTCTCTAAAATGACGTTGAAAAAGCAGTTTATGGAATAGAAATTAACATTCAATTCTCTGGCAACAGCTCTGGTGGACATTCCTGCAGTCACCATGTCAATTCCACACTGCACATTTTAGAGTGGCCTTTTACTGTCCCCAGCACAAGGTGCACCTGTGTAATGATGCTGTTTAATCAGCTTCTTGATATGCCAGGTGGATGGATTATCTTGGCAAAGGAGAAATGTTCAGTAACATGGATGTAAACAAATCTGTGTTTTGTATTTATATTTTTTTTCAGTATAGATTGGTGTACCTAATAAACTGGCCGCTGAATGCATGTATATCGGGGGGTTGGATAAAAAAGCAGAAGACATTTGTATCTCGCATGGACATATAAAGCATATCTTATCTTCTGCTCCATCAGAACGTGGGGGGGGGGGGGGATTATCAGAAGAGGGCCATGGCGTTTCCTGTGTCCAAGATAACCTCATCATCCGTCCTTCCAGGACCAACTCAAATCAGACAGCTGTAATAGGCACCAGCCATCTTCATCCTCCTCCACTGTGGCTGGCAGACAGGCCAGCACCACTGTATCTCACCCCAGTCAGAATGAGCCTGTCGTGGTCAAATGACAGGGTCGGAAGCCCCCGCCTGCCCAAATCTAGGACCTGGGCTCTCCCTACCCTGCAATTTACCCCTATTGCACTGTTGATGGGGACGAAGGGGGGAGAGGGGTTGACAAGAGAAATTAAGCAGTCACTCAGCGGTCTGTCTTGAGGTAAAGGAGGAGAAGAAGGGAAGGCCAAAAAAAGAGACAGGAGCAGAGGAAAGAAGAGCAGAGTTTCTATGTTTCTCTGTTCAAATAATTCCATTCAAATATGCTAAACCACTGGGACATCTCTGTTCAATCAACTACGGTTTGCATGTATAGGCAGCATTATCAGGACAGATTGAAGGATGATATTCCTGTGGTGGAAGCCCTTCATCCTTTTCCAATACTTCAGTCTCTGTGATTTTACATCTGTGGATGGGCACTTTATTTTGCGTGTTGTTAAAAGAGTACCTTTCTGTCCTTTACAATTCTTGTCTTAGATGTAGCCTACCTGAAGGTGAGAAGGGGTGGGGGACCCAAACATAATCTGAAAATTGAGAAGCATTTACACAGCACCGCCAGACCAAAAGAGGACAGCAAACCTGATAATCATCTAAACCTCAAAAGTGGCAATCTGAGCCACTAAGTCTGGGTTTTGTGGCGAGGGCAAAGAGGACAAAATCGGGAGATTTCCACTGTTACCATCTGATAAAACAGTTCAAACTGCCCTCTAACCCAATTTATCTTCAGCATCCCAAACTCAGAAGTTAACCTTGTGTTATACACAAGGCCTAGTGTTATAATATTATACCTAAACCAACTGCAGTTCAATTTAGGCAAACAAAAGGCCAGTGATTTCCAGGCATTAATCTTTTAAACAGTTTCTCTGTTTCTAGACCAAATCTGCTAGAGGGTTAGAGGGGTTAAGACTAAGCATTAACCCAACCTCGACTGAGCTGGTACATGCCTTTGGGCGTACAGCCCACGCACGCACGCACACTTAAATTGCTTCCTTATGCTGTCAAATCAGTCTATTGCGCGCGAGATGGCGCTGTGGAACAAGATGAAACGTCTTTGAAAAAGCAAACACTGGAGAGCCAGTGGTCGACAACGTAAAATGTGGTCGAGCGAGCAGAGGACGGGTTCCTTCCAGCGCACAGGCAGCGGGAGCGCGCACATTGAACACGTTGCAGGTGTGACTGAGGGAGCACAACATCATTGCCACACGCAAACTATTCAATTCGAGAGCAGAGATTTTTGTTTTGCAGAGATACTTAATACATGTCAAGACGCTCTAATAAATACATCGCATCCCCACATGAATTGAAGACAACAGGTTTAGACGTTACAGTGAAATGTTTACTTAAACAACAATGTAGTTAAGAAAAATAAGTGTTAAGTAAGTAGTTACTAAATAAACTGACGTAAACAAAAAATGGAAAAAATAATATAGAACAATTTAATAATTCAAGAGCAACAATAAAATAACAGCAACCTGGATTTAGCAGCGTAAAAATGGAGATAGTCTGGGTAGTCATTTGGTTAGCAGTTCAGGAGTCTTATGGCTTGGGGGAAGAAGCTGTTAAGAAGCCTTTTGGACCTAGACATGGCGCTCCAGTACTGCTTGCCGTGTGGTAGCAGAGAGGACAGTATGACTAGGGTGCCTGGAGTCTTTGGCAACTTTTAGGGCCTTCCTCCTTCCTCTGACACCACCTGGTATTGAGGTCCTAGATGGCAGGAAGCTTGGCCCCAGTGAGGTACAGGGCCATATGCACTACCCTCTGTAGTGCCTTGCGGTCGGAGGCCGAGCAGTTGCCATACCAGGCGGTGATGCAACCAGTCAGGAAGCTCTTGATGGTGCAGTGGTAGAACTATGAGTACCTATGCCAAATATTTAAATTCTCCTGAGGGGGAATAGGCTTTGGCGTCCCCTCTTCACAACTGTCTTGGTGTGTTTGGACCATGACAGTTCGTTGGTGATGTGGACACCAAGGAACTTGAAGCTCTCAACATGCAGCCCTGTCGATGAGAATGGGGGCGCGCTCTGCCCTCCTTTTCATGTAGTCCACGATCATCTCCTTTTTCTTGATCACATTGAGGGAGAGGTTTTTATCCTGGCACCACACTGCCAGGTCTCTGACCTCCTCCCTATAGGCTGTCTCATTGTTGTCGGTGATCAGGCCTACCACTGTTGTGTCGTCGGCAAACTTAATGATGGTGTTGGAGTCGTGCTTGGCCATGCAGTCATGGGTGAACAGGGAGTACAGGAGGGGACTGAGCACTCACCCCTGAGGGGCCCCAGTGTTGAGGATCAGCGTGGCAGATGTGTCAGGGAGGCCAGGATCTAGTTGCAGGGGGAGGTGTTTAATTCCAGGATCGTTAGCTTAGTGATGAGCTTTGAGGGCACTATGGTGTTGAACGCTGAGCTGTAGTCAGTGAATAGCATACTCACATAGGTATTCCTTTTGTCCAGGTGGGAAAGGGCAGTGTGGAGTGTGATTGAGATTGCGTCCTCTGTTGATCTTTTGGGGCGGTGTTGATGTGAGCCATGACCAGCCTTTCAAAGCATTACATGACTACAGAAGTGAGTGCTACCGGTCTGTAGTCATTTAGGCAGGTTACCTTGGTGTTCTTGGGCACAGGGACTATGGTGGTCTGCTTGAAACATGTTGGTATTACAGACTCGGTCAGGGACAGGTGGAAAATGTCAGTGAAGACACTTGCCAGTTGATCAGCGCATGTTCTGAGTATGTTCTGAGATCAGCGCATGTCCTGGTAATCCGCCTGGCCCTGCGGCCTTGTGAATGTTGGCCTGTTTAAAGGTCTTACTCACATCGGCTCATGGAAGTAATTTAGCCCATCTGGTAGGCTTGTGTCACTGGGCAGCTCACGGCTGTGCTTCCCTTTTGTAATTAGTAATAGTTTGCAAGCCCTGCCCCATCCGACAAGCGTCAGAGCCGGTGTAGTGCGATTCAATCTTAGTCCTGTATTGAACCTTTGCCTGTTTGATGGTTCGTCGGGGTTTGGGGTTTGTACGTACGGTCACTGTGGGGACGATGTCATCGATGCACTTATTGATGAAGCCAGTGATTGATGTGGTGTACTCCTCAATGCCATCGGAAGAATCCCAGAACATATTCTAGTCTGTGCTAGCAAAACAGTTCTGTAGCTTACATCTACGTCATCTGACCACTTCCGTATTGAGTGAGTCACTAGTACTACCTGCTTTAGTTTTTGCTTGTAAGCAGGAATCAGGAGGATAGAGTCATGGTCAGATTTGCCAAATGGAGGGAGAGGGAGGGCTTTGTACGCGTCTCTGTGTGTGGAGTAAAGGTGGTCTAGAGTTTTTTTTCTTCTCTGGTTGCACATGTAACATGCTGGTAGAAATGAGGTAAAATGGATTTAAGTTTCCCAGTAGGGGGGTCCCAAGTCACTAGGAGCGCCGCCACTGGATTAGCAATTTCGTATTTGCTTATGGCCTTATACAGCTCGTTGAGTGTGGTCTTCGTGCTAGCATCGGTTTGTGGTTGTAAATAGACAGCTACAAAAAATATAAACTCTCTTGGTAAATATTGTGGTCTACAGCTTATCATGAGATACTCTACCGCAGGCGAGCAAAACCTCAAGACTTCATTAATATTAGATTTCGTGCACCAGCCTTTAATGACAAAGACACAGACCGCCACCTTGTTTTACTGGAGGCAGCTGTTCTTGCCGATGCACAGAAAACCCAGCCAGCTGTATGTTATCCATGTCGTCGAGCCTGTAAAACAGCAGCCATCTCCTCCGGTGTCATTATTATATTGCTTATGTATGAAGTGTTAGCAGTTGATGTTATTCTTCAATAACACAGACCCCAAAGCAAATCAAGGGGAGAAAAATAGGTTTATTCAAAGAGGACAAACCATGGATGTTATGTTGGGAAGTAGGTGGTTCATTCTCCCCTGTCCTCAGTGATTCTCTCCTCCAGTGATTCTCTCCACAGAACAAAGGGACATGATATAGTTTTATAACCCAACCCTAGTGTCACGTTCTGACCTTAGTTACTTTTTTATGTATTTGTGTTAGGTTGGTCAGGGCGGGAGTTGGGGTGGGTAGTCTATGTCCTTTTTCTATGTTGTTATAATTCTATGTGTTTAGCCTAGTATGGTTATCAATCAGAGGCAGTTGTCGCTCGTTGTCTCTGATTGAGAATCATACTTAGGTAGCCTGTTTTCCCCATTTTGGTTGTGGGTGTTTGTTTTCTGTTTTGTGTCTGCACCAGACAGAACTGTTTCGGGTTTCATTTCAGTCTCTTGTTGTTTTTGTCATTCAGTGTTCTGTTCTATTAAATAATCATGAACACTTACCACGCTGCGCTTTGGTCCTCACCTTCTTCCACCAATGAAGACCGTTACACCTAGCCTGTGGTTGACCAATTAGAATGCCTTGCAATAAAACTGGGTCAATGGCCAAATAACAAGTATCCTATTTCAGGCTCAATGTATAAACAATTTGGACGAATGAGAACTTGCAATGTAGCTTTGAGTCCCTGACCCATTGACCATTAATCCCCTATTACAGAAAAAACACTATTTCCATTGATCGTTAGTACTCTATTGACTTTTAGTCCTCTGCGTTGTTTATTTATCTTCAAAATATTCTTACACTGGCCAAGGGAAAGCATTTGTTAGTCTGTCCATCACTCCAGTGTAATGTTTCCAGACATGCCCCTCTCTATAAGCTCACCCCCCACTCGCCTGAAATCCAATCGACAAAAAAGAGAAATTGAAACATAAAGGTGCCAAGACTTGAGAGAGCAAGTTGAGAAATTGAGAGTGAAAACTTGACAAAGACGTGATTATTGTTGGTGGACAAAAAAAGGTTTTACACATTTCAACGATGTTTCTTTGTTTAAGGTTCTATATTTTTTTTATTCAGCCATTTTTCTTTTTGGTCTGCGGCAATGATGGTTCTTCTCGCCCAAAGTCACACTTGCAAGCTCAAGTTTGGTCTGTCCACTCGCGGGACACATCCTCTGCGCTCTCGAATAATCTTGTAGACAATGCCATCTCGCGCACACTGGACTTTAGAAGCTGATATGACACGATACTTCCTGCTTTGCATGCTTCTCTGATCAAGAATCAAACACTGTGAGCAGCATGGATTAAAAATACAAATCAACAAAATCTCACGCAGACGCACACACTTCAGAATTGTGTTTTTTTTTATTAAACGAGTCCTACATTCTTGGAACAATAACGGTTTAAGTTGGTCTGATAGCAATCTAACTAGTCCGAAAAAACAACAAGATATAAAATATTTGAATATTTTAATTAAACCATTTAATCATCACAATAAAGTTCTCTACAAGTCCTCTGTACAACATGGTCCGCCACATAGTGGAGAGGTCAGAGCTCAGACAAGGGTTGACAGGTGTACACATCTTACATACATCATTGAATGTTTTGTTGAGAACTGACAACATTCTTGACAACCATTTCCATCCAGCACCTTCTTGACCCCACTCCCCAAGACATTCAAATAAATTACACATTGTCTGTCAACTATTCAATCCTTCCAGGCATCTTTTGTGCAAACACTGTGGCCTATTCCCCCAACAAACACAATATGTACTAGTTATTTACCCCCGTCAAACCTCACACTCTTCCCATTTCTGTGGAGAAGATAAGCTCTGATCTTTTGTGAAGCCAAGGGGGAGAAAAGTGGGCTTCCCATTTTCCAATTTCTACCTGCCACTCTGCGCCAGAGGCGGAGTGTGTTAGCGAGTCAATTTGCCAGTCCGGTTATTGTTAGGAGTAGAATGGCAGTGGGAGGCAGCTGGGGCCACTGGAGGAATGAGTGACATGCTGTCTGACATAGTCCAGGGCCACAAACCCCTAAACATGCTGTAGTGACACCGGTAGAGTAGCAATAAGGGAGGTTTCTGAGAAGTTTTCTTGATGGAGAGAGGGGAATTAGAAGTCACGCAGAGGAGTGGACGATTGCCAAGATGGAGTGTGTATCCGTGAACGATTGTGTGTCTTTGTGTGAGCGAGCGAGAGCATGCGTGGCTGCAAAAAGAGAAATGCGAGGGCTGTCTGCATTTAAGTGAATGCAGGTCAAACCGAGTCTCAGTTTACAGGCAAACCAGAAACACATTTCCTATGAAAGGAAAGAGAGGCACATAATGTTGTTTGTTCATTGTGTCCTCCATGACACCTTTATTCAAGTGAAATCGCAAGTTTCCCATTTTAGCTTTGAGATAAAAATGACTGCAATTGCCTGAAAGCACTAGTGTGGCAGAAAGCTTTACAAATGGAAATGACATGACTGTTAGCATTTATGGAGTAGGTACTGTGTGACTTTGTGCTAGCTTATCTGTGAATGCATTAGGGATGTACACGGTTATTCGAATATCCGAAGGGACATTGGTATTTTACCTTTTTGTGAGACGCAAAAAAAAAAAATTTAACACTGAAATGGCTTTTTCTAAATTAAATTAAAATATCAAGGATATTCCATGACATTTCAATTTTTTTATTTAATAAAACGACAAACTTTTTTCAATGTAGTTTTTATGATGTGCGCAGACTTCACGTGTGTAGCTTGTTGTTTATGTTGGCCAATCAAAATGGCTCAATGTGTAGAAAGTGGAGTGAGAGTTCACTAATGCAATACAAGATGGAATAACATTACGGAATGAAAAGTTATCGAAATGGGAAGTAGCCTACCAGGAGGAACCAACAGGTAGGCTGTTTTATCTGAATGGGGTTGGGAGAAAGTGCAGCATGTTGCCTCAATTAGCCTAGCTAGCTAGATTCTCTAGGCTACTCCAGTCAAGACAGGCACGGTTATATGGGATGATGGATAACATTGCGGCTGCAACAAGTTAGCTAGTCTTGGCTGTAGCCGAGTTGCCTTGGCTAACGTTACTTTAGCTCTCTCTCCCTCTGTGTGCTCAGCTCGCTCCCATCTCACACATACCTGCCCCTCCGCAGCTGCAGCAGTAGACTTTGAGCATCTCTCCCTCGCACAGCAATGCTAAGGTTATTTATTCAATACACCTTTATTTATCATCATTGCCTTACCTCTGGACTTCATCCCGATGAAGCAATTCTCCACGATGTCGATCCTCCCAACTCCATGCCTCCCTCTGAGACCACAATTTGTTAGCAAAGTTTCTCACTAAGTACAGTAGTCATTTCTGTATTCTCGCCTGAATGCACCCACACTTCGCTTAAAACACTGCAGTAAGACAGTAAAGGAATCTCAATCTCATTGTAAATTAAGAGTAAAACAGAGGTAAGAGAAAGTCAGACTCACCCCATCTCATTGAGGTAGGAGAAGAGGTCCAGCGGTGTGCCCTTGGACTTGCCCTCCTTGAAGTGGGTCACCTTGATGGGAACACCTGTATGGGTTGGATTGGAAGTCAGACAGTCAGTCACGGTATCAGCCTAGAGACATAATGCTGTACTACATAGGGCTGGCACAAATATCGTATAACTGACAATTGTGGACAATAACTGAACTGAAAAGAATAATCGTCTTAGACAGAGCCTTTAGAAAGTATACACACCCCTTGACTTTCTCCACATTTTGTTGTGTTACAGCAGGAATTTAAAATGGATCAATTTGAGATTTTTTTGGGTACTGGCCTACACACAATATCTCAATGTCAAAGTGAAATTGTTTTTCAACATTTTTACAAATTAATAAAAAATGAAAAGCTGAAATGTCTTGAAAAAGGGAATTGCTTTGCCACATGATGAGTACAAAGTCACAATCAGTTGCATGGACTCTGTGTGCAATAATAGTGTTAACATAATTTTTGAATGACTACCTCATCTCTCTACCCTACACATATAATTATCTGTAAGGTCCCTCAGATGAGAAGGGAATTTCAAACATTGATTCAACCACAAAGACAAATGGCACCTAATGGTAAATTGGTAAAAATAAAAAAAAGCAGACATTGAATATTTCTTTGAGTGAGCATGGTTAAGTTATTAATTACACTTTGGATGTTGAATCAATACACCCATTCATGTGGCAAAGCAATTCCCTTTTTGTCCTGAATATGAAGTGTTATGTTTGGGGCAAATCCAATACAACACATTTCTGAGTACCACTCTCCATATTTTCAAGCATTTTCAAGGCTGTATCATGTTATTGGTATTATTTTAATCGTTAAGGACTGGGGAGTTTTTCAGTATAAAAAAGAAACGGAATGGAGCTAAGCAGAGGCAAAATCCTAGAGGAAAACCTGGTTGTCTGCTTTCCACCAGACACTGGGCGATTAAGTCAAAGGCCAAATCTACACTGGAGTTGCTTACCAAAGAAGACAGTGAATGTTCCTGAGTGGCAGAGTTACAGTTTTGACTTAAATCTACTTAAATCTATGGTAAGACCTGAAAATGGTTGTCTAGCCAATGATCAACAACCAAATTTGATAGAGCCTGAAGAATCGTGAAAATAATAAAAAATAATTGCACAATCCAGGTGTGGAAAGCTCTGAGAGACTTACCCAGAGACTCACAGCTGTAATATCTGCCAAAGGTGATTCTACAATGTATTGACTCAGGGGTGTGAATACTTATGTAAATTTGATATTTTTCCACTTAATTTTCAGTTACATTTGCAAAAATGTCCAAAAAGATATTTTCACTGACATGAGATATTGATTGCAGATGGTTGAGACATGTTATCCATTTAAAATTTAGACTAACACAGCATGTGGCATAAGTCAAGGGGTATGAATTATTTCTTAAAGCACTTTAGGAGAAGGGAGATTCAACATTATATTCAAGTAGATAGTTTACCCAATAGCAGTTTTTTGTTTTTACATGAAGTTGGTCATCATTTTACGAGCAGAATGGCAATGGTCAGGAGGAGAAGCTTAATTTTCCAAAAGCTCTAAACAGTCAAAATCAGTTGTCACTAAAGCTGTGTTTTATAAATTACTTATGTTATGAATCATTTTCAAAGAAGCATTTGATGCATTACAAGTTCAAAAATGACAATGACCATTTGCATGACAATGAACCATTACCCCAAATAATAATAATCCTAAGAACCCTATTACAGTAAGGGAATTCATCTGAACAATACTGTTCTCTGACAGTTTCACATCTGATCTTGTCACATTCTGCACTTGGACTCAAAGCTCATTTTGTATTTGGACTTGGGCTGTATTTGGGCTAGAGTTAAACTAGTTTCCAATATATTGCACTTGGATGGATCTGATAATCAATTTATATGGGCAAAATTGTCATTACATTTCCATGTACACCTACTAGTTTAATGTTCACTAAAAACAAACTGAAGAGACTGATACCCAGGCACTGAACACAGTTGGAGGGAAATGAAAGTGGAAGTGGAAAAAGGAAGATTTGGATGTGGGGGAATGTGGAGGAAGGAGTGAGGTGAGGGGAAGGGTGTTAATGGTAGAATACTCCAATGGGATGTGGTGAGAAGTACTAATACATTCAAAAGCCCTGGTCTTTTGAAAGCTGTGAATTTGCAGGCGGGCCCTTTCCTAATTGAATTACACACCCTGGCTTTGTGTCACCCATACCTTTTCTACCAATAGCCTCGCACTGCAGAGCGTGTGTGTGTGTGTGTGTGAAACGCATGGGATATTCCATCAACCATTCCTAATGAGCGTGCGCGCACACACACGCCTAGGTGCTCGCCAATCAACCCCACCACCAACCTTTTATACAAAGAGACTACTAAACCGATTATATAAATCATTGTCATTTACTTGGGGGGGGGGGGGGGGGGGGACATGGAGGATAGAAGAAAAAAAATCTGCTGATGGTCACTCCTCCATCCATCCGGCACTCATTAACATTTAGCATGCTTGCAGTTGCCAATCAAGTCCCGGCGAAAAAGCAGCACTCCTGGTTGTCTTTCAATGGGCCCCAATGTAAGCACTGTTGGAATGACATGTAAAGGACTTGACAAAATATTTTTAGACAAGGGCTTTGTCACTCGCCCATTCCCATGTCGCGGGAATCCTCGGTCCCTGAGGAAAAATCTGAGCCGTAGAGTGTACACGTATAATGCTCCAACAATGCCTCCTGATCCCCCAAATAGTTAATAATTAGATAAAAAATTCAAATAAATTAAGTAAGGGTGTGAACACTGGAGCCGGGCCCGGGCTCTCTTCCTCCTCTACTCCATCTCACCGGGTCTATCATTCACTGGGCCTTTCTTTTCCCTGCCTGCCCTTTTCTTCAGCACTGAAGTGAACAGTGCAAAGAATAGGACAGCAGACACAGTTGTAGGAAAAATTACAGCTTTACATTTTTCCTCTCTCTTTTTCCTTTCCCCCTCTTTCAATGAAAGGAAGAGGGATAAAAAAAGAGAACTGCTGCTGAAGAAAAAAGTTTAGTCGTGAAAATTATTTTTAATCAGTGAGAAAGCCTGGTGAAAAAAGGCTGGTGGGAGATGCAAAGATGGAGGAGAATGAAATTAAACATTCTTGCGCGATCTTGTGAGGAGGAGAAGTAAGCTAGAGCCTTTGTGTGAGCCACTAAAACAGCTTTTGTAATTGTCACTCAGTAAGGGGAGAGAAAATAACTATGAAAACATATTGCAAATGAGCAGGGCCGAGGTGAAACAAGGTTATACGATGACATCACAGTTTCATATTCCCATTACCAGTTTCATTGTTTTCTGAACCTTTTTTCAAAGGAGGATTTTAGTTGTCCATAAATTTTATCATTGCCTCACTTTAAATTTTTTATTTTTTACATTTCAGATAAATCTCAAATAAACCTCACACACCTTCAGTCGCATAAAACAGCACCCAGATACAAACGTAAATCACAGTTGATACCTGCACCCCCTTTATATGTTCCTCTCTGAACTGCTTCGGTGTCATAGTAACATCAACTGTCACTGGTCATCACCATAATCAGAGGCTAATGTCCTGCCATGTCCTTTGAAGTCCCAGCAGGCCTCAGTGGACAGTAGCCCCATCTATGCACATTGACACTTGTAACCAGGATCTAGACTTGAGGCATATGTGGTTCTTGCCCCAGGATGGGATGTGCGTCTCTTTTCTGTGACTGTGCAAACATGTGACACTCTCATCTGTTTAGCCCTGTAGTGACATCCAAATGGGTGTCAGTCGGTTGTATTAGCTGGTTTAATGATTCTGGACCCTCCATGCCCTCAGGCAGGCTGCTTTAGTTTAGACACAGTCAGTCCCAGAGTGTGGGGCTGGGCTGTCCTAGGTCTGGGTGGGCTACAGCAGCCCTACTCAGCAAATTGGATGTAGTCTATCACAGTGCCATCCGTTTTGTCACCAAAGCCCCATATACTACCCACCACTGCGACCTGTATGCTCTCGTTGGCTGGCCCTCTCTACATAGTCATCGCCAAACCCACTGGCTCCAGGTCATCTATAAGTCTTTGCTAGATAAAGCCCTGCCTTATCTCAGCTCACAGGTCTCCATAGCAACACCCACCCGTAGCACGTGCTCCAGCAGGTATATTTCACTGGTCATCCCCAAAGCCAACACCTCCTTTGGCTGCCTTTCCTTCCAGTTATCTGCTGCCAATGACTGGAACGAATTGCAAAAATCACTGAAGCTGGAGACTTAAATCTCCTTCTCTAACTTTAAGCATCAGCTGTCCGAGCAGCTTACCGATCACTGTACCTGTACACAGCCCATCTGTAAATAGCACACCCAACTCTCTCATCCCCATATGTTATTGATATTGTTCCCCTCTTTCCACTGGGATTCTCTGCCTCTAACCCTATTACAGGGGCTGAGTCACTGGCTTACTAGGGCTCTTTCATACCGTCCCTAGGAGGGGTGCGTCACCTGAGTGGGTTGAGTCACTGATGTGATCTTCCTGTCTGGGTTGACGCCCCCCCCCTTGGGTTGTGCCGTGGCGGAGACCTTTGTGGGCTATACTCGGCCTTGTCTCAGGATGGTAAATTGGTGGTTGAAGATATCCCTCTAGTGGTGTGGGGGCTGTGCTTTGGCAAAGTGGGTGGGGTTATATCCTTCCTGTTTGGCCCTGTCTGGGGGTGTCCTCGGATGGAGCCACAGTGTCTCCTGAACCCTCCTGTCTCAGCCTCCAGTATTTATGCTGCAGTAGTTTAGGCTAAGGTCAGTTTGTTATATCTGTCCTCCTGTCCTATCCGGTGTCCTGTGTGAATTTAAGTATGCTCTCTCTAATTCTTTCTTTCTCTCTCTCTCTCTCGGAGGACCTGAGCCCTAGGACCATGCCTCAGGACTACCTGACATGATGACTCCTTGCTGTCCCCAGTCCACCTGGCAGTGCTGCTGCTCCAGTTTCAACTGTTCTGCCTGTGATTATTATTATTTGACCATGCTGGTCATTTATGAACATTTGAACATGGCCATGTTCTGTTATAATCTCCACCCGGCACAGCCAGAAGAGGACTGTAATACACACAAAATAACATTCACATTTTACTGGGACATTTGATGCTCTTCATTTAACTTACTATGTGACCATGAAAAGATTCAGTTGAGAACATAGCAGACACTGTGGGACTAAATACATGGCCAAAAGTATGTGGACACCTGCTCATCGAACATCTCATTCCAAAATCATGGGCATTAATATGAAGTTGGTCCCCCACTTTTCTGCTATAACAGTCTCCATTCTTCTGGGAAGGCTTTCCCCTAGATGTTGGAACATTGCTGCGGGGACTTGCTTCCATTCAGCCACAAGAGCATTAGTGAGTTCATGCAGGCCAGTCAAGTTCTTCCACACAGATCTCGACAAACCATTTCTGTATGGACCTCGCTTTGTGCAAGGGGCATTGTCATGCTGAAACAGGAAAGGGCCTTCCCCAAACTGATGCCACAAAGTTGGAAGCACAGAATCATATAGAATGTCATTATATAGTGTAGCATTAAGATTTCCCTTCACTAGAACTAAGGGGCCTAGCCCGAACCATGAAAAACCGCCCCAGATCATTATTCCTTCTCCACCAAACCTTACAATTGGCACTATGCATTTGGGCAGGTAGCGTTCTCCTGGCATACGCCAAACCCAGATTCATCTGTCGGACTGCCAGATGGCGAAGGGTGATTCATCACTCCAGAGTCCAATTGCTGGGAGTTTTACACCACTCCAGCCGACGCTTGGCATTGCGTATGATGATCTTAGGTTTGTGTGAGGCTACTCGGTTATGAAAACCCATTTAATGATGCTCCCGACTAACAGTTCTTGTGCTGACGCTGCTTCCAGAGGCAGTTTGGAACTCGGTAGTGAGTGTTGCAACCGAAGACAGATGATTTTTATGCGCTTCAGCACTCAGCAGTCCCATTCTGTGAGCTTGTGTGGCCTACCACGTTGCGGCTGAGCCATTGTTGCTCCTAGACGTTTCCACTTCACAATAACAGCACTTACAGATGACCGGGGCAGCTCTAGCTACCTTTTTGGAAATGTGGCATCCACGTTGAAAGTCACTGAGCGCTTCAGTAGGGATCATTGTACTCCTGAAAGATGGAAACAAATAGATGTTAAAATGCTGTCACGATCTGAGAGAAAAAGACAAATCAAATGTCCTATTTTTCTCCTCTATTTGGTTTAATTTCCCTACGTGGCCCTTCACCGCAGGGGAGGGGGAGAGAGAGCGAGAAAGAGAAGACCCAAATTCACTAAAAAGATGACACCTGCTACTATGACAGGATGTACTCAAGCGACTGCAACACTCAATATTCACCAGCTGTCTGGAAAGTCCGAATAAATCTCCCAATTCTGTCAACCAGCCTCCCCATACACTTCTCCACATCTTCTGGACTTGACTTTCTGACTGACAATTTCTCTTTTATTTATTTTCAGATGAACAGCAACAATCCACACCTCCTATCCTGAGAGCACTATGAAGTTGTAGGAGCTGTCGTTTTCCAGTTGGGGGGAGTTGGTGGAGAAGGACATGAATAATCGGGCTGACACCCCAGCAAATTACCCCACATTACAACCAGATGATGGCCAATGTCCCCTGAGCTGAGGCAAATTGCAGGGGAACTATGCAAAATAACCACTGGGTGCATTTAAATGGAAACCTTTACCAGACAAAAAAAATCAGCATACAATAACTAATCTCTCTCAGCCGCAGAAAGAGATTGCACACATTTCCCGACGTGTGCAATCGCTTCTTTCCTTTTAACTAAACACCAAAATTTACTTTGAAGGCTCCCATCTCTCCCTTTTATTTTCTGCCTCAGCGCCCAAGATGACGACAAAATGAGGAAGGACAAGTGGGGCAGAATGACTCCACTAAAAACCAATTTAATGCATAGTCTTAAAGTGGACAGAACCAAGGAAGATGGCATGAACCAAAGACTGATTAGGCCTAGCTCTGTGACAGTGGGTATGGTATCTATAGTTTGTCGTTACTATAGTGGCCTAGAGTTTCCTTACCTACTACAGCGGTTTAAAGCCTGCACAATCCTAACCAATGAAGAGATAGTGTTTCTGCCAGCTAGAGTTCACTATGATAAAGATGTGTTATCCTTCTTACCTACAGAACTTAAACAGAAACAACATCACATGGAATATCAAACATGCATGCTCACGAAACGCGAGTGAATGAAATTGAGAGAGAGATAAATGGAAAGCGAGGGAATAGTTACCAGTGCCTAGAGATCAATGCATTTAAATTCCCACCCCCCGCAGGTGCATCTGGCCCTGAAAGAGAGGAAAAGGTAGAAATGGAGCAAGAGAAAGAGGGATAAAAAGAGAGCGGGAGCGAATTGGTGGCAAATGGGGCATGAAGCGCTGAAATCATGTCGCTGTCCAGTCCTGCCATATTGTTGTGGAAGCATGAACTTAAAGCAAGTAAATTTCTATCTTTCCACATGTTAGCTGCCTCATTGCATTTCAATCGAGTCCAATGGGGTCCAAAGAAAAGACAGGTGGGGAGAGATGGGGGGGGGCAACAACAAAAAAAATTGGCCCACTGGTTTGGAACTGACACATAAATAACCATGTCTCAATTCTGGCCTTGTCTTTAAAATTGCATTTGCAAACATGGCACATTGAGATGAGAGAATGGATTACATCTGACATTTGTGTACTATTTGTCATGTTTAACTCCCAGACCCAGCTCCATTATCTGTCTACTGCAGCTATTCCCGAACTTGGGTGGGGGTACGCCAAATTAAATGTGATTCACATTTTTTTTTTATTAACAATTTCAAACAGTCCATTTATATTTTCCAATAGGCGTATACATTTGGGTGAGTTTTTTTTAATCGCCTGAGTAGCCTCGTTTCACTGCCAAAAATACAATTAAACCATCTATTGTTCAATGAAAAAACAACAAAGTCAAGTACAGGTAGCCTAGTCAAATAATTAACATCCAATCACATTAACCGTTACTCTCTCGCAGGAGAGAGTGCACTTCTAACAACGCATAATCTCATACGGGAGCAGAAACCGGGCATAATACATGCAAATTACTAAATTATTACACTCTGTTCAATTTAAAAGGATCCATAGCACGCCCTGCTTAATGTATTCAAATCCCTTTACCACTTTTATCTCCCCCACCATAAATATTTCAATGTATTTAATTCCATTGATAAATTCATTGTGAACATAAATGGGACTAAACCCATGAATGAAATCAATTACACAATATTGTCATACTATACATCACTATGCTATTGAGTTGTTTATTTCAGGCTGCATTTCTCCACAGGGTGAGCTGTGGAGAGAGAAAAGCCAGTGTTACAGTCCTGCCCCTCCACTCCCTCGCCTCCCTGACACCCCGTCCCCCGGGACGATCATCTGTCTGCCTGCCACCTTTGTCACCAGTAACAGTAAAGTACATTCTGGTGTCACGGTGAAATGGATCCCTCCCACATTTCAGCCTGCGGCAGCGCAACCAGGGACACTGGTCCCCCAAGAGTCTGGGGGACCCAGGAGGCTCAGCTGGGCGCTCTGCCCTTCCCCTTCCCCCGGCTTCCATGAAATCGGGAATTACGCGAGCCATTTGACGACAAGTCAGTGTCTGTGTGTCCCAGGCTCTTTCCAGGCCTGGCAAGGGTGAGAAGAGACAATCAAGGAAGGATGTGGTTTGGGTCATCAAGGGTAACCTTCATGTTGCGTCATGATCCCTGAACCCCGTAAGAGATCAAACCATTTCTGTCCCCACTGTGGGCTCAGGGTTTGGTTTGTCTGTGCTGGAGCTAATGAAAGATATTGGGGGGACTCTGTGCTCTCCACTATGTCCACTATATATCAATGGACTCTCCTATCAGCTATTGCTTTATACAAATTACAACACAATGATAAAACAGTCATATCTATACTGTCAACAAAATTAACATGAAACAGGGATGATTAACATGAAACAGGCAGGTTGACTTGAGAGAAGTGTTGATTACAAGAAGGACAAAGGATTGGATAGATACTGTATGGTCAATGACATAGATTAGCTGACAATATGTGAACCTAGGACCAGTGTATCCCATCCTGCTACTCTTGAGGTGCTCCCTCTTCTGATTTAGAGACAGCAGGAGGTTGTGAGAGTAACAACCGTTTTAATATGGCACTGGGGCGAATGGTGAGCTGTGTTGGGTTAAGTGCCATCAACGTCCTGTGTGATTACTCAGCCTGCTCATTCATTGACACTGTATTAGGATCAAGATCTTACCTTGGGATTTTCCAGTATTCCAGACTCGTAGCTGTTAAAACAGACAATGAGAGGGATGCTGGTGAACACATTCATTGCCTTTGTCATTCTACAGGATATAGCTAGAAAATTACAAAAAAGGGCCGTCCGAACACTGAATCCCCCAAAAACATTTCCACTGCATTCCAGCCCTGTCACAAAAGGACCAGCTGACATCATGTCAGTATTTCTCATGTTAACACAGGTGTGAGTGTTGACGAGGACAAGGCTGGAGATCACTCTGTCATGCTGATTGAGTTTGAATAACAGACTGGAAGCTTCAAAAGGAGGGTAGTGCTTGGAATCATTGTTCTTCCTCTGTCAACCATGTTTACCTGGGCGCGGCAGGATAGCCTAGTGGTTAGAGCGTTGGACTAGTAACCGAAAGGTTGCAAGTTCAAACCCCCGAGCTGACAAGGTACAAATCTGTCGTTCTACTCCTGAACAGGCAGTTAACCCACTGTTCCTAGGCCGTCATTGAAAATAGGAATTTGTTCTTAACTGACTTGCCTAGTTAAATAAAGGTACAAGCATTTCGCTACACTCGCATTAACATCTGCTAACCATGTGTATGTGACAAATAAAATTTGATTTAAATAAAAAAATAAAAATCTGATCATTGCCCTGAAAGAGACAGATAACCATTCAGCCAAAAAACACTAGGAACACTACTAGCAAAGACAGAGATCATTATGGGGAATAGGACAGGTAGTCTCACACATCCAAGAATAGTTTAGGTTAAAAACACTTCCAAAGGTTGAAAAAGCATACAAAACTTCCAGTGAGAGACCAGTCACTGTTAGTTGAAATCTCAATTAAGTGGCATTTGTCTCCATCTACAGTTGGAGCAGGGACACTACATCTCCTCAAAGTTCAGTCTCCCAACAGCATTTTGTTACAGTCCTTGTGCACGTGAAGGCGGTCTACCAGAGGCGGGAAAATAGGAATCTGCTCTATTTTTGCGATATCTGCTCCAGAGTTCCGCTTCCTGTCTGGAAAGCACTTAAAGGGATACTTCAGGATTTTGTCAATGAGGCCCTTTATCTACTTCCCCAGAGTCAGATGAACTCCTGGATACCATTTTTGTCTCCATGTCCAGTATGAAGGAAGTTAGATGTACACTGAACAAAAATATAAAATGCAACATGCAACAATTTCAAAGACTACTGAGTTACAGTTCACATAAGAAATTCCGTCAATTAAAATAAATGAAATTAGGCCCTAATCTATGAATTTCACATGACTGGGAATACAGATATGCTGATACCTTAAAAAAAAGTTGGGGCGTTGATCAGAAAACCAGTCAGTGTCTGGTGTGACCACCATTTGTGCCATGCAGCACGACATCTCCTTCACACAGAGTTGATCTGGCTGTTGATTGTGGCCTGTAGAATGTTGTCTGACTCCTCTTAAATGGCTGTGCGAAGTTCCTGGATATTGGTGGGAAATGGAACGTGGTGTCGTACACGGCGATCCAGAGCATCCCAAACATGCTCAAAGGGTGACATGTCTGGTGAGTATGCAGGCCATGGACGAACTGGGAAATTTTCAGCTTCCAGGAATTGTGTACAGATCCTTGCAACAGGGGGCCGTACAATATCATTCTGAAACATGAGGTGATGGCGGCAGATGAATGAAATGACAATGGGCCACAGGATCTCGTCAGGGTATCTCTATGCATTAAAATTGACATCGTTAAAATGCAATTGTGTTTGTTGGCCCGTAGCTTATGCCTGCCCATACAATAACCCCACCATGGGGCTCTCTGTTCACAATGTTGACATCAGCAAACCGCTCGATGCCCACACGACGCCTGGTACAGTTGAAACCTGGATTTATCCGTGACGAGCACACCTCTCCAGAGTGCCAGTGGCCATAGAAGGTGAGTTGAAGTCTGTTATAACACCGAACTGCAGTCAGGTCAAGACCCTAGAGAGAAGGACAAGCATGCAGATGAGCTTCCCTGAGACGTTTTCTGACAGTTTGTGCAGAAATCCTTCAGTTGTGTAAACCCCCAATTTCATCTGCTGTCCAGGTGGCTGGTCTCAGACGATCCCGCAGGTGAAGAAGCCTGATGTGGAGATCCTGGGCTGGTGTGGTTACACGTGGTCTGCGGTTGAGGCCATTTGGACATATTGCCAAATTCTCTAAAACGACGTTGGAGGCGGCTTATGCTAGAGAAATTAACATTCAATTTTCTGGCAATCACGCTGCAGTCAACATGCCAATTTTTACAATGACAAACATCCAAAATCAATATTCTAAAATGAACTTGGAGCAATGTAAACAATATGCTCATGGATTCACTTAGCCTTTCCGGCCTCTTTTCTGCTCTCTCCTTGTTGATTGATCCCTCACCTTTCCCGTGGCACCATGGGACACATACTGGGCGCCCTCCTGGCGTGCTATCTGGACCTGACGGCGGGCAATGCAGGGCCGTGCCACCGAGGTGCCCAGCAGGTAGCAGTCCTCATAGATGGCGGTGGCCTGGACCGACGGCCAGATGAATCGTCCACAAACTCTGCCCTCAGGTCCTCAATGAACACATATACTTTGAGGGAGGTTACACTTGAACAGTTCATCTTAAAGTCTATAACTCTGTCATTAATAAGTAATAAACAGTCATGAAGGCTGATGTCAGTTGAGTTTATTGAAATTGATTCATGATATGTATGGCTTGATAACTAGTTGGCTACAGCACATAGGCTACAGTACAGGACCATGCTATAACATCATCAATATTTCAAATGCTCCCTTGACAATCCTAAAACAAACACTGTCAACTTAGTTAACCTGCAATGGCTTTGCTTTGACACATTTTTGCTTGCAAATCTTCATGGCAAAAGTAAGGCAGAAGGAGTAGAAGAGTGCGGACCTCTGTCAGTGTAAGCTGATGAGAAGACGACGACCCAGATGGCATATCCTGTCATATCTTTGCTTACAATCATAATATGATTTGCCTGCTTAATTGTTTTCCCATACCCTTGTGACCCAGATGTCAGGACACATAATTCTAAGCCTCAGGAACTGACAATTCAACCTTGAATTGACTCAGCCTGCTCAACATCACTCTCTGTACCCAAAGTAGCAAATGTCTCACTGTTCTCATTGTTCAATTGAAATTTGTATCAGTTTCATATCAACCAACGTCTGTAATGATGCATGTATACGTAACTCAGAATGACATCGTCTTGAGACTCTTATTATTAATCATCTCCTTTTAGACATGCTTTTTTTAGCCACCATGCTGTTGGCCTCGGCTTTTTAGCCTCTGGTGGTACCAACCTTTGATTTTCACAACTACCTGTACCCTAAAATCTCTGTATTCAAAATGTTTACTTTGACCGATCCTAATCTCCTCTTTGACCTTATCAAAATCAACTTTGCGATTGCAAAAATGAGGTCTACACTTAGACACTAACACAAGTCAGAACGGAATGCTCCAGCTGTGTCTTCCATACCACTATCCTACTTTGTCTTACTAATGTCATGACAGCTCAGGCTATTTACCTTCTTTTCTCTAAGACGCTCCACTTACTTCTTTGCAGCATCAAAGTCCCCTACTTGTCCAATATTAACCTGCAAGAGAGTTTTAGTTACAACTAGTTAACTGGTGCCTAAAATAGCATACCACAGCTGGTATGTGCTGTTCAGAGAAAAGTTTTTCAGTGAAAAGGGTACAAATTGGTCATGTTCCTTAAACTTCAATATCATGTTTACAAAAGCACTTAGTCAGGAAATCAGAGCCCTGGGTGCCATGACAACAGACATTGTCACAGCCTCAATCGAAAGCAAACCATGTCAACATCCCTATTACAGTCAAGAAACACGAGCAGACCAAAAACTCCATCTGTGCAACAAAGCTTTGCACAAAAACGCAATTAAATGGTTCATAATGAATTTACTGTATCCCATCTCCACATCATTTCCTGTGTCTTCATCCCTGGTCTGTCTCCCCAGAGACCTAAGTCATTGCTTGCTGCTGAAGTCCCAAAGCCCACCATTTTAACATTCAGATCACGTCCATTGAGCCGATGCAACTTGATGTGTGTAACGGCGTTCTTCGTTTGTTGAAAGAGAGTCGGACCGAAATGCAGCGTGGTGGTTACTCATGTCTTTAATGAAAAAAGTGACGGTACATGAAATAACGATAAATACAAAAAAAAAAAAAAAAAAACGGTACATGAAACCTAATACAGCCTATTTGGTGAACACTATACAAAGACAGGAACAATCACCCACGAAAGACAAAGCGAACTCAGGCTACCTAAATACGGTTCCCAATCAGAGGCAACGAGAAGCACCTGACTCTGATCAAGAACCGCCTCAGGCAGCCAAGCCTAACTAGACACACCCCTAAACCTAGCAATCCCAAATCCTATAAAACCCCAATACGAAACACAACACGTAAACCCATGTCACACCCTGGGGCCTGTTGCACAAAAGTAGAATTAAGACATCCGGGATAAATGACTCAGCTGAGCTCAATGAAGCCAAAACATGTGCGTCCAGGCTTAATTGGTTGCACAAAGACCAAGCCAGGATGAGCAGACACGGATTCATTAAGCCAGGTGAAACCAATCCTGGATAGGTGCGCGCTCACGGCTCACTCAAATAGACCCCGCCACAGATCACAGATTAACTGATTTACCATGGCAACTAGAGCCGCGTACTTTTCACCGTCGGAAGCACAAATCCTCATGGAGGCATACGAGGAGGTAAAAGATATAATTAAGAAGAAAGGCCACAGTGATAAAGCAAAGAGAAAAAGCGTGGCAAAGTATTGCAGACCGCCTGAATGCGTAAGTAGTGCACAATTACACACTCACCGCTCCGCTGAAACATCACAATTACAATTCAAATATTTAATTCACATCTCCAAAAATGCAGTTGTACTGTAATTATGAAACGGTTACATTTTTTATTGAAATGCACTGCAGATATGAGTGAAATTGTGTAAAGTAACTCCATCACACTGTATAAAGCTATGATACATTTTTTGATATTTTTACTGAAAACAAGACAAAAATACCAAGTAATTTTTTGCAGTGTGACTCCATTAAGTGTGTGTGTGTGTGTCTGTGTGTGTGTGTAGATTAAACATGAACGGGCCAAAACGGACATGGCAGCAGGTCAAAATCAAATACAAGAACATTCTGCAGAATGGTATGGTCCCTGACTAATATTTAACAAAGCACAAGCATATATTGTACCCAGAAGGTGCCTGCTCACACATTGTCTGTACTGTTTTAGCAGTGAAAAAGAATACCCACAGACAAGGCACGGGTGGTGGGTCACCAAAGGCGACCTTACCCCAGCAGAGGACATGGCCTTGGAGCTAAATAAAGGCAGGCCCGTCTTAGAGGGGATCCCTGGGGGGAAAGAGACGAGCATAGGTTCCTCCCAAGATGCCACCCGCTTCATTCAAGGTATGTCCTTCCATCTCTACATGGGATACAACCACATTCATATTGAATCAATTTGGACTGTCTGACTTTGGTTTACCTATTGCCTTGCAGTGTCTGGCAGCACTGTGTTCCTGTTAGAGCCACCAGCACAAGCACCAGACGATGCTGATCCAGTGAGTACTCCATCAAAGGCATACTGTAGGCCTGGCATGTCTTGTCTACTAGCTTCAATATGAATCCGATTAAATGTGATAGGGTGAAGGCCCCAGTGCAGCAGCAACAGCACATGATGGAGACGATGATGAGGAGGAGACCATCTCTCTGGATTCCAGAAGGCATGAGGTATCATGTTAAGACTGTGAAAGTACTATTTACTCTACAATGGTGAGGAGTCCTCATCAAAATCAAAAAATCGAATTTCTTTTACAGGACCCAGATGCTATACAGTGGGAAAAACAGCCTGGCAACATAGTGCGTATTAATAAAAGGACACCACATCCTGCCAAATTCCAGCTGCGCTAATTGTATTGTGTTCACAGAGCTCACAAGCTATCAGAAAGTTGTATGGCAACCACCTCCGGCGCCAAATAGAACTGGCAGACATAGACATTCAGTACAAGAAGAAAAAGATGGAAAATCTTGCACTGGAGTTCGAAATAAAAAAGAGGACAATTAGGAAACTGGACCTTGAAATAAAAAAACTTGAGAGGGAGGTGAGATATGCCTTCAATGTACACTGTATGCTAACTGTAACACAAATGTATTAATAATTATTTTTCTTTCCTTCCCCAGCTCCAAGAAGATGACACAGCTCAAAATAAAAATTAGGTATATTCTCGTAAAGTCAAGTGAGCCATGACATATGAGCTCTTATTGTGAGCACACAGGACGGTGGCATCTTTCTAAGGTTTTTTTTATTTTCCCAGCAATCAGTACAACCAAGTCATCGTTATAAGGCATCGCCCTCTTTTGCCCACCCCCCCAGCACCAGGTGTGGCCACTAGCCTATATGAAGGCCCAAAATTGTGTGTTCCTTTCTGCTCTGACAATGGCATGCCCATTCGTGCGAGATGTGGTGGATGAAGAAGCACTTGTGCTGAGGAGAGCCTTCAGGCGAGAAAGGGTCTTCAGGGACCGGTTGGACCCACTGGCCTTCCCTGATGACCATCTATATGAAAGATACAGGTTTTCTGCAGATGGCATCAGGTATCTATGCAGACTACTGGGTCCCAGGATTAAGCACCGCACTGCACGGAGCCATGCACTGAGTGTGGAGCAAATGGTTTGTGTGGCCTTGCGCTTTTTTGCTAGTGGAGCCTTCCTGTACTCAGTGGGGGATGCAGAACAGCTGAACAAGGCCACAATTTGCCGCACAATAAGGAGTGTGTGTCTGGCTATCAAAGCATTAGCAGATGTCTTCATCTCCTTCCCTGGCCACAGAAGACTCTGTGACATCAAAGAGGAGTTCTATAGGATTGCAGGTAAGAGGATCTACAAATTACAGGACAACTGTTAACACATAGTAGGATACTCATTACTTTGTGTGACAGGTTTCCCCAATGTCATTGGTGCAGTGGACTGCACACACATAAGGATAAAAGCCCCCTCAGGTGCCCATGAGGCCGATTTTGTGAATAGGAAATCCTTTCACAGCATTAATGTTCAGGTGAACATAACTTTTTGATATTGTCCATTGACGAACACTCTGCATTGCCAGTGATGTGCATTGATTGGTGTAATATTCCTCATCTTATGATTTCAGATGGTCTGCAATGCTGACTGTGTGATCAGCAATGTTGTGGCAAAATGGCCTGGCTCAGTCCATGACTCCAGAATCTTACGGGCCTCTGAAATCTATCAGTGCCTATCACAAGGTAAGCCACACAACCCCTATTTATAACCATCATGGCTGTGTCAAGAATATCACTGTGTTTATGAGGTAGTAATGATGAGATTTTGTGTTGACAGGTGAATTCTCTGGTGTGTTGCTGGGAGACAGGGGGTATGGCTGCCAGCCTTTTCTCCTGACACCTTTCACAGACCCCCAGGAAGCACAGCAGGCCTACAACCATGCCCATGCCAGGACCAGGGCCAGAGTTGAAATGACCTTTGGCCTCCTGAAGGCACGCTTTCACTGCCTTCACAAATTAAGGGTCAGCCCTGTTAGGGCATGTGATATTACTGTGGCTTGTGCTGTCCACCACAATGTGGCCTGCCTGAGGAAGGAGAGGGCCCCCAGAGTGCCACCAGCCATGGACTGGGACAATCCGGCAATCTTCCCTGATGACGACAGTGGTCGGCTGCTGAGGGACCAATATGTGTTGAATTATTTTAGTTAGTATGTGTGCTTTCAATTTTGGTTAAATATGTCCTGCGGTGGCAGAGGAATTTGGATTTTTTTGGGATCGTTTTTTTGACGAATTTGGCCTCTTATGATGTTTGTGCGGTATACTGTGTGTAATACAAGGCTGCAGGGAGGCTACTGCATCCATTCATTTGTCTGTTCAGTTGATGTGTATGGATTTGTCCTGCATTTATTTTAGTGTGCAGACATGCAGGGTGTGTTATATACAGACCTTTGAATGTGTATGTATCATTTTGTATAATATGCTTGGATTCTGTGCTTTCCATCTTGTAGAGTCACTGTGACTTCAGTTTCGAAAGGAGCTGATGGTTTACCTGCTTTGTTTTGTCCTTATTCAATAAAGGAACATAATGTTACACATTGTGTTTTTATATTCATATGGAATGTGTATTTGTTTATATGACAGAGTACTAGGGCCACACTGAAGAAAAAGGATAAAGTCATAAATTTATGAGGCTGGTTCTTTCTGCAGAAAAGCTACATATTGTTTTTACAGTTTTGATACTTATGACAATGTGATACTTAATATTCTGGCACATCAGCATGTCTTTGTTTATGAAACCATACTGAAGTACAATTTCACGAAATGCCCCACATCTGTCATTTTAACAACTGTCCTCCTTTAAAACAACTGGTTACGATATTATGACTTGTTTTTTTTCCCCTCTGTGGCCCTAATATTCTATCATTTTATATATAGCCTTATAGTCTATGGGAAACTGTAAATTATCTAATGATAGCAACATCATCTAAAAATCATTTTTTATCCAAAATCATTGAAATTAATGATCACAAAGGTTTAAATAATAACAGTGGGTCTAGTTATATGTGATAACAATGTATAGTGAGCAGTGAAATAACTATTGGTTTCCATTTGTGGTGACTGCTGACTGACATTAGGGATGAGATTAAATAGATCCTGGAATTTAGCCTGGTCTGGAGCAGGCTAGCTCCACAGAATAAATCTCCATGGTAATTTATACCATAACATATCCTCCTGCCCCCTATCCATCTTTAGTGCAACCGGATTACGGATCAATTGAGCCAGGATCACCAAGATATCCTGGCTTAATCCCTTATCCTAGTTTTGTGCAACAGGCCCCTGGCCTGACCAAAATATATAACGAAAACACAAAAACCTAAGACCAAGGCGTGACAGAGTGCTGCTCCATGAATATCATGGAGGGATTTCTGCTGAGATGAACCAAGTGTTTTTCTCTTTCTGGTAACTCATAAATGAAGACTTAACAAATCCAACCTAAGTATAATAGATAACAAGACATCTAAGGACAAGGGATTGGGTTACTGGGTCGAATCCCAGCTCATTTAGGAAAATGAAGTGCGGATTGAGCAGGCAACCGGAGGGCTCTTTGCTGTTGTGGTACCCTGGCTACCTCGCTTTAACAGTGTGAAGATAACGTGTGTGACTGTGAGAGCAAAGTCTTGCATCTAGCTTATCAAGTTTGAATACATTTCAATATTTGTAGCTACTTTAAGTAAATCCCTGCAGTCAACTTGTGCAATACGTCAGGAGATAAAGCAGATTGCGTTCTTCATTTCGCCTGTCACATTATTTTTCATTATGAAGTTTACCATCGATCCAGTCAGGAGCTCGTTGTAAACAGCACAACGGGAGAAAGCGGGAGCTGGTGAGTCCATAGCGTTCTATATCTAATCAGTGAGTCTCTCTGCTGTGTGTGCCAACATGAGATGATGAAGATACACTTGTATGCAATTCACTACTAAATGTTTGCCATCAGATATCTTATAACTGTTTAGGATGTGCTATACTCTCCAGCTGGGTATTTGATTAATTTTTAGTTGGCTAAGTAAGTGGCTGAATTTATAAACAGATGGGGTGTTAGCTTTCTGCCGTGTTTGAAAAGTCAAATAGTTGTGGATGAGTTCTGTACAGCTGCCATTTTCCCTCCAATGTTCTTCCCACTAGTGTGTTTCTCCTCATCTGTTCTTCTCCCTTCTGCACCGTGTACCCATGCTGCTCTTCCTTCAGACAAGCATGCATCGAGAGCACCGAGCATCGAGTTGCTTCACCGCCTGGTATGGCAACTGCTCGGCATCTGACCGTAAGGCGCTAGAGAGGGAAGTATGTAAGGCCCAGTACATCACTGGGGCCAAGCTTCTTGCAATCCAGGACCAATATACTAGGTGGTGTCAGAGGAAAGCCCATAAGATTGTCAGAGACTCCAGTCACCCAAGTCATAGACTTGCTACCGCACGGCAAGCTGTACCGGAGTGGCAAGTCTAGGGCCAAAAGGCTCCTTAACAGCTTCTACCCCCAAGCTATAAGACTGCTGAACAATTAATCAAATGGCCACCGGACTATAACATTGAACCCCCCCTCCACCCCCTCCATTTGTTTTGTACACTGCTGCTTCTCGCTGTTTATTATCTATGCAGAATCACTTCACCCCTACCTACATGTACAAATGACCTCTAACCTGTATATAGCCTCGTTATTTTTATGTTATTGTGTGACTTATTATTTTTCACTTTAGTTTATCTGGTAAATATTTTCTTAACTCTTCTTGAACTGCACTGTTGGTTAAGGGCCTGTAAGTAAGCATTTCACAGTAAGGTCTACACTGTTGGTTAAGGGCTTGTAAGTAAGCATTTCACAGTAAGGTCTACACTGTTGGTTAAGGGCCTGTAAGTAAGCATTTCACAGTAAGGTCTACACTGTTGGTTAAGGGCTTGTAAGTAAGCATTTCACAGTAAGGTCTACACTGTCGGTTAAGGGCTGTAAGTAAGCATTTCACAGTAAGGTCTACACTGTTGGTTAAGGGCTTGTCAGTAAGCATTTCACAGTAAGGTCTACACTGTTGGTTAAGGGCTTGTAAGTAAGCATTTCACAGTAAGGTCTACACTGTTGGTTAAGGGCTTGTAAGTAAGCATTTCACAGTAAGGTCTACACTGTTGGTTAAGGGCTTGTAAGTAAGCATTTCACAGTAAGGTCTACACTGTTGGTTAAGGGCTTGTAAGTAAGCATTTCACAGTAAGGTCTACACTTGTTGTATTCGACGCATGTGACACAAAAGTTTGATTTGATTTAATCACAATTTTGTTAATTTGCACAATTTATCTTGTTCACTTGTAAATGTCCACACTCACCAAAAATGGCTATTAGCTATACTAATTGTATTTGCATTCGGGTAAAAGACGACAAATGGGCTTTTTGTGCATTTTTAGCACCCCCTTACATGCCATGCCAGTAATACACGTAAATCCCGAGATGGCAGAAGAACAGCATGATGGTATGAAAATCTGGATCCCCGAAAGCCTTTTTTTTAACAAGCCATTGTGCTACATAACTATGCCTGTCTTTTTCTGCCTCTGTGGTCTTCGGACTGCTTGTTTTACAGAGTTTTTTTTCTTCACAACATAACACAAGAGAAGACATGCTTTGTGATTCAACAAGGAAAAACAGGTTACCATTGGTACAGTGCCAACCATTCTGTTCTCCATCCCAACACCAACAGGAGGCTCTACCCTTGCACCCCTTTCTGTTCTCCATCCCAACACCAACAGGAGGCTCTACCCTTGCACCCCTTTCTGTTCTCCATCCCAACACCAACAGGAGGCTCTACCCTTGTACCCCTTTCTGTTCTCCATCCCAACACCAACAGGAGGCTCTACCCTTGCACCCCTTTCTGTTCTCCATCCCAACACCAACAGGAGGCTCTACCCTTGCACCCCTTTCTGTTCTCCATCACAACACCAACAGGAGGCTCTACCCTTGCACCCCTTTCTGTTCTCCATCCCAACACCAACAGGAGGCTCTACCCTTGCACCCCTTTCTGTTCTCCATCCCAACACCAACAGGAGGCTCTACCCTTGCACCCCTTTCTTAAGCCAGCCACTGAATGAAGAATTCAGAACTATATTGTGTGCAGTTCTGAACTGGCCTAAGGGCAAAAAGTTAACCCAGCCAGTTTTGCACAAGCATTATGCAGACAGATAGCACTTTTGTGGGTGTTAACACACTGGGATCCCGAGTGGCACAGCGGTCTAAGGCACTGTATCTCAGTGCAATAGGTGTCACTGCAGTCCCTGATTCAAATCCAGGCTGCATCACATCTGTCTGTGATTGGGAGTCCCATAGGGCGTTGCACAATTGGCCCTGTACTGTCCAGGTTTGGCTGGGGTAGGCTGTCATTGTAAATAAGACATTTTTCTTAACTGACTTGCCTAGTTGAATAAAAAAACACATTGCTCTGCAAAATTAATCCATTCTTTCTAGAACTGCGTCAAATGAACAATCATTGGGGTTTCAGTTTCCAGGACACTAATGACATACCTAATAGGTTGATGTACAATAAACAAGAGCACCCCACCAACTGGATGGCTGTGTGCTGACCAACCCCAAGTTATATCGCACACACACACGCTTGTCCAACAGATACTTTCTTGGGCTTACCAAGTATGTGATGACATCATATCCTTCTTCCTTCAACCACACCAAGATAAAGGAGGTGTCCACTGTAGGCCAGAATCACTGTGCCTTTAGACATGATGATGTGCTTTTAGACATATCTGGGGGCAAATTATAAAAAATAAAATACATAATTTTTAATGTAGAAAATACATTGGAGTCATACAATATCAATGCGTCCATACCAATTGAATTACTCCAAGCTTCATCATAACATGACTGTCTCCAAACCATCTTCTATCCCAGCAGAATAAACTCCCTGGTGAAGGAAGTTTGACCTTAGTCTGCTACTTCTATGAACATGCTTACTGATTCATACGACTGGATGCAGGATGGAAAGTGGGAGGAAGATGACATCCATCCATTTGCCTGTGATAATATCATTATAGAAGCTTGCATTACAATGACTATTGGTTACAAAGACCTGGAAATAATTAAATGCAGAGCAGGTGCCAAATGCTTGCACTCAATATGCACTCATATTAACCACACATGTTCTAATATTAACTAACATGCTTCCCTGAAATAACTGTTGCATTCAAATCAGTAGGTTACTAGCTACAGTGAGAAGCCCTGACTGCAGTGTGCAGTTCTGGGCCCGGCTCAATGTGGGCGGAGTCAACCGCGTTTAACCCGAACCCTTCAAGGTCACCCAAGTTGAGTTTCACGTCGAAGGTATCAACGTCAACGAAAGTCAATCTTAATCGAACCTAACATACATGGATAAAAATATAAACCATGGAAGTAAGTGAGACTGTCATTATGCATAATGTACTTTGTAATATTCATGTTATACCACACAGATGTTAGCATAGCGTTAATTAGCACCTTTTTGGACGTGAGCTAGCTAATTAGCAATAGCACCCTTTTGCACGTGAGCTAGCTAATTAGCAATAGCACCCTTTTGCACGTGAGCTAGCTAATTAGCAATAGCACCCTTTTGCACGTGAGCTAGCTAAGTAGCAATAGCACCCTTTTGCACGTGAGCTAGCTAATTGATTACAATGAGGGAAACTTATTTGGACATATTTGCCTACTTGAGCAGTAAGCCTAGGTTTACATGTACAGTTATGTAATCGATTTGATCGTTGATTTTCTATGTTTCTTCAATGTATGCCTTGTTGTATTTGGCTGGCTCTAAATGTGTATTGTTGATCAATCAATCACGTTTATTTATAAAGCCCTCCTTACATCATCTGATGTCACAAAGTTCTGTACAGAAACCCAGCCTAAACCCCCAAACAGCAAGCAATGCAGGTGTAGAAGCACGGTGGCTAGGAAAAACTCCCCAGAAAGGCCAGAACCCAGGAAGAAACCTAGAGAGGAACCAGGCTACGAGGGGTGGCCAGTCCTCTTCTGGCTGTGCCGGGTGGAGATTATAACAGAACATGGCCAAGATGTTCAAACGTTCATAGATGACCAGCAGGGTCTAATAATAATTGATGCCAATGGCCATCCCCTAAGTTAAACATAGCGAGTCTACACAGCGTGCACATAGCATAAATTAAATGCCTTTTGCTTATTTTCTGCCTTTCTAATTATCATGCCTTTTATGTGTAGAGACACGTTAGTGAGTTATTGGAGGGCGAGAGTCCCAAAATGTACAAATGCAGCGGCAGTCAACTTCATCACTGCCCCTTCGGCACATATAAGGCTGAACAATATATGGTCAACAACTACATCAAAGGTCAACAACCACATCAAAGGTCATGCTTCAGTGAGGCACAGAGGTACTATTTCTTTATTGAATATATTTGACGTTCACGTTGTTTGATTTGCCCTATTTTTTTACATCAGTCTAATTAATTACATTTTATAACTTGTTACTTTACTGTTATTCCTCTCTTTCAGAGTTCACAATCATGAAGTATGGCTTCAGTTGTAGAAATGCGACACACTTTCATTGTTGCTATTGCACGGCACGTTTCTGAAGCACCTGACATACCATCAGCATCCAGTGGCCCTTCAAGAGCACCCAGAGGCCCGGTGTTATGTTATTTAGTAAAGATGATGTAGATGTCACCCGGGTCTCTGATGTCTTTACTGGAACTGGTATAACTTAATGTAAACTCAAAAAAAGAAACGTCCCTTTTTCAGGACCCTGTCTTTCAAAGATAATTCGTAAAAATCCACCTATGCACCTGTGGAACGGTCGTCAAGACACTAACAGCTTACAGATGGTAGGCAATTAAGGTCACAGTTATGAAAACTTAGGACACTAAAGAGGCCTTTCTACTGACTCTGAAAAACACCAAAAGAAAGATGCCCAGGGTCCCTGCTCATCTGCGTGAACGTGCTTTAGGCATGCTGCAAGGAGGCATGAGGACTGCAGATGTGACAAGGGCAATAAATTGCAATGTCCGTACTGTGAGACGCCTAAGACAGCGCTACAGGGAGACAGGACGGACAGCTGATCATCCTCGCAGTGGCAGACCACGTGTAACAACACCTGCACAGTATCGGTACATCCAAACATCACACCTGCGGGACAAGTACAGGATGGCAACAACAACTGCCCAAGTTACACCAGAAACGCACAATCCCTTCATCAGTGCTCAGACTGTCCGCAATAGGCTGAGAGAGGCTGGACTGAGGGCTTGTAGGCATGTTATAAGGCAGGTTCTCACCAGACATCACCGGCAACAACGTCGCCTATGGGCACAAACCCACCATCGCTGGACCAGACAGGACTGGCAAAAAGTGCTCTTCTCTGATGAGTCACAGTTTTGTCTCACCAGGGGTGATGGTCGGATTCGCGGTTATCGTCGAAGGAATGAGTGTTACACCGAGGCCTGTACTCTGGAGCGGGATAGATTTAGAGGTGGAGGGTCCGTCATCGTCTTGGGCCATGTGTCACAGCATCATTGGACTGAGCATGTTGTCATTGCAGGAAATCTCAACGCTGTATGTTACAGGGAAGACATCCTCCTCCCTCATGTGGTACCCTTCCTGCAGGCTCATCCTGACATGACCCTCCAGCATGACAATGCCACCAGCCATACTGCTCGTTCTGTGCGTGATTTCCTGCAAGACAGGTATGTCAGTGTTCTGCCATGGCCAGCGAAGAGCCCGGATCTCAATCCGACCTGTTGGATCGGAGGGTGATGGCTAGGGCCATTCCCCCCAGAAATGGCCGGGAACTTGCAGGTGCCTTGGTGGAAGAGTGTGGTAACAATCTCACATCAAGAACTGGCAAATCTGGTGCAGTCCATGAGGAGGAGATACACTGCAGTACTAAATGCAGCTGGTGGCCACACCAGATACTGACTGTTACTTAGGCCTCAGTTGTTGAATCTTGTTCATACAAATATTTACACGTTAAGTTTTCTGAAAATAAACACAGTTGACAGTGAGAGGATGTTTATTTTTTTTCTGAGTTTAAAGCACTTTCATCTCGTCAGTATGTCTATATGGTAGTCTAAATCAAATCAAATCAAATTTTATTTGTCACATACACACGGTTAGCAGATGTTAATGCGAGTGTAGCGAAATGCTTGTGCTTCTAGTTCCGACAATGCAGTAATAACCAACAAGTAATCTAGCTAACAATTCCAAAACTACTACCTTATAGACACAAGTGTAAGGGGATAAGAATATGTACATAAAGATATATGAGTGAGTGATGGTACAGAGCGGCATAGGCAAGATACAGTAAATGGTATTGAGTGCAGTATATACATATGAGATGAGTATGTAAACAAAGTGGCATAGTTAAAGTATAGTTAGTTAAAGTGGCTAGTGATACATGTATTACATAAAGATCCAGTAGATGATATAGAGTACAATATATACATATACATATGAGATGAATAATGTAGGGTATGTAAACATATTAGGTAGCATTGTTTAAAGTGGCTAGTGATATATTTTACATCATCTCCCATCAATTCCCATTATTAAAGTGGCTGGAGTTGAGTCAGTGTGTTGGCAGCAGCCACTCAATGTTAGTGGTGGCTGTTTAACAGTCTGATGGCTTTGAGATAGAAGCTGTTTTTCAGTCTTCCAGTCCCAGCTTTGATGCACCTGTACTGACCTCGCCTTCTGGATGATAGCGGGGTGAACAGGCAGTGGCTCGGGTGGTTGTTGTCCTTGATGATCTTTATGGCCTTCCTGTGACATCGGGTGGTGTAGGAGTCCTGGAGGGCAGGTAGTTTGCCCCCGGTGATGCGTTGTGCAGACCTCACTACCCTCTGGAGAGCCTTACGGTTGTGGGCGGAGCAGTTGCCGTACCAGGCGGTGATACAGCCTGACAGGATGCTCTCGATTGTGCATCTGTAGAAGTTTGTGAGTGCTTTTGGTGACAAGCCGAAATTCTTCAGCCTCCTGAGGTTGAAGAGGCGCTGCTGCGCCTTCTTCACGATGCTGTCTGTGTGGGTGGACCAGTTCAGTTTGTCTATAATGTGTACGCCGAGGAACTTAAAACTTACTACCCTCTCCACTACTGTCCCATCAATGTGGATAGGGGGGGGGGGTGTTCCCTCTGCTGTTTCCTGAAGTCCACAATCATCTCCTTAGTTTTGTTGACGTTGAGTGTGAGGTTATTTTCCTGACACCACACTCCGAGGGCCCTCACCTCCTCCCTGTAGGCCGTCTCGTCGTTGTTGGTAATCAAGCCTACCACTGTTGTGTCGTCCGCAAACTTGATGATTGAGTTGGAGGCGTGCGTGGCCACGCAGTCGTGGGTGAACAGGGAGTACAGGAGGGCTCAGAACGCACCCTTGTGGGGCCCCAGTGTTGAGGATCAGCGGGGTGGAAATGTTGTTGCCTACCCTCACCACCTGGGGGCGGCCCGTCAGGAAGTCCAGTACCCGGTTGCACGACCACACCCCGACCCAATGTAACGTTAAATTGTACATGACCAATACATCATGTGACATTTTACAGTTCTTTATTTACCTTTCTAAAATATTGACTAGGAAAATGACGAGGTCCATCATTCGAGTCCTTTCTCAACTACGTTGAACCGAACGCGTATTAAATGTATTTGGCACTTGATTTGTCAATTCGTGTGCACCAACAGCCAATGAAAACATGACTGCCTTTGGAGCGTCAACGAATGGGAGCAGCAGAGAGGGAAGAGGTCCCACCCTAGTTGTGAGTTTAGTCAGATTAGGAACCTCCTGAATTAGTCTAAACTTTTTCAATTTGAGACCAAAATGAGAAATGTACTGTCCTCGGACGACCCAAATTAAGAAAGTGTGTGATTATAAATGCGACCCACCCCTCATGGGTCCCAAACCATAGTTTAAAACCCCTGGACTAATTAATTTAAACTAAATCCATCTAAATTATTAACACAAACAGACCCATTTTGAGATCAAGATGAGAGCAAACAGATATTTATTTCTTCGCCATGATCTCGTAAAAACAAAACAAATACTCAAAAATACAATATAAACTTCTGAAAATCAATACTTAATATTTCTCTTTTCTTAAACAGTATAGAACATAAACATGAGCAAATACAATGTCTGGTGATCACGGACTGTCCAGTTCTACTTGCTTCTCTAGATTGTAGAATATGGTGTTTTACAAAAATGTTGAGCTCCCCCTATTGCCCTGTTAAAATACAGTTACTAGTTTTTACTAGGCATTTGCGCAAGACATACAGTACAAAGTGCCCAAAAAGATTTCAGGTGCTAGCAATTGGGTTTCAATATTAAATCAAGCACACTTCAATCCACCATTTTGAATAGTAGTATACAATGTACACACCCCCCGCAATTCATCCCGAGGGGAAGATGGCAACCTAGAGTGAGGGAGAATTGTATCGTATTCAGTGCCTGCGGTCTCAGGATTGATATGATGAGCAAGTCACAGATAGTCCAACATCCAAGCAGGAAAAGATTGGTGTTTTCATTGGCAATCAAACTGATGATACACCTTTACCAACTTCCTGTTTTTTGGCTGTTCCCAAAAAAACAGGTTATTTCTTAAAGGTTATGGTAACATCCATAAATACATTGGGATATTCATACCTTCTGCAACAACTTTTTTTTAAACTCCACTGTAACTCATTAGTTACCTTACACTTCGACAACTTATTCAAAATCAGCTGGGGTTCTCTCTTGCCACAAAATAAAGCAGACATAAATAGGTGTATAAAAAAATCCAGTATCAACCATATTGAACTCAAAACAGCAGCTGGAAAACAATGTGAAAAAAGAAAAGAAAGGACGAGACAGAGTGGCGGAGGGGGAGGTTGCTGTGGATGTGGTTGGCCAGAAAAATGTGTATCCCCCTCTCCCTACCACTCCTTCTTCTTCTCATCCATGGACACCCCGCCGGGCCCCAGTGCTACGACCAACAGCAGCCCTCCGATGACGGACGTGGTCTGGAAGAAGTCGTACTTGAGGAAGTCATGCATGGGCTTGTAGGCGGGCACCGCCCAGAAGGCGTTGAAGTAGATGTTGATGGCCAGCAGCCATATTACCAGGGTCAGGGCTGCCAGCTTGGTCTTGAAGCCGATGGCTACCAGGATAATGAGGGCCGTACCCACCATGTTCTGGAGGATCTGGGTGAGTGGAGAGGGACACATGGGTTAGAAGTCTGAACCACCAATGCTCCTGTTCAACAGTTGCACCAGAACCTAAATGAATGCAGCACTTCATATGGTTTTTAGATATTTGACAGCCTAAGATAACTGTGCATAATCTTCAAAGAAACACTCCAAATGCAAACTCAGTTTGATCTCTGCATACTTATGAGAAAATGCATAATACTGATTTTTCCCCCTATACCTATAGTCCCTCCTGAGTGGCACCATAGATGCAAGGCGGTGTGGTCTACTCACTGAGAAGAAGCTGGGGTCAAAGTGCAGCAGGGTCATGAACATGAGCACCAGCAGGACTCTCCCTCCCAGCTGCATGTACTGCTTTGGCGAGCTCTCCCCCATGGAGGGGACGCCAGCGAACATGCTCTTCCCTTCTGAACGCGACTCCGCTAGTAACAGCAGGAGTCCACCGCCCAGGGCAAGGTTCCTGAGAGAGGAGTTAGAGGGAAGGAGGGGACAGGGTGTAAGAGGATCCATAGTTCAAAATAAAGTATTATAGAATTAGTGGGACAGACAGGAAAATGTACCCAAGGTTAAGACACATAAACACTCATATTACACTCAATGGTCAGTTTATTAGGTACACCAACCCGTTCATGAAAATGCATCGCTCCTACAGGGAGTCGTGTGGCCATGGCTTGCTATATAATGCAGACAGACAGGCATCCAGTTACTGTTCGATGGAACGTTAGAATGAGCAAAACAAGTGACCTAAGCAACTTTGAGCATGGTATGATTGTCGGTGCCAGACACGCCAGATCCAGTATCTCAGAAACGACCCCCCCCGGGCTTTTCACACATGACAGTGTCTACGGTTTCCCCAGAATGGTGCGACAAACAAAAACATCCAGTCAGCAGCAGTCCTGTGGGTGAAAACAGCTTGTTGAGAGAGAGATCTAAGGAGAATTGTAAGAATCGTGCAAGCTAACAGGCGGGCCATAAACAAGCTATTAACGGCTCAGTACAACAGTGGTGTGCAGAACGGCATCTCGGAAAGCACAACTCGTCGATCCTTGTCACGGCTGGGCTATTGCAGCAGATGACCACACCGGGTTCCACTCCTATCAACTAAAAACAAGTGGCTCTAGTGTGCACGTGATCACCAACACTGGAGAATTGAGGAGTGGAACAACATTGCATGGTCAGACGAATCCCAGTCCCTGTTGCATCACTCTGATGGCAGAGTCAGGAGTTGGCAGAAGCAGCACAAAAGTCCATGGACCCGTCTTGCCTAGTTTCAAAGGTACAGGTTGGTGGTGAAGGCATACCGCCATCCAATCTGCAGCAACTGCGTGATGTCATCGCTTCAGCATGGACCAACATCCCTGTGGAACGTTTCCGACTTGTGTAATCCATGCCCCTGAAGAATTCTGGCTGTTCTGGAGGCAAATGGTGCCTCGGCCCGGTACTAAACCCTAACCCTGTACCTAATAAAACTGACCGGTGAGTGTAATTGTTAAAGTAATGGAAAAGAAACTTAAGTCAAATGTATGTTTTCAATTTAATATGTAAATACAGTGGGGCAAAAAAGTATTTAGTCAGCCACCAATTATGCAAGTTCTCCCACTTAAAAAGATGAGGCCTGTAATTTTCACCATAGGTACACTTCAACTATGACAGACAAAATGAGAAAGAAAATCCAAAAAATCACATTGTAGGATTTTTTATGAATTTATTTGCAAATTATGGTGGAAAATAAGTATTTGTTCACCTACAAACAAGCAAGATTTCTGACTCTCACAGACCTGTAACAACTTCTTTAAGAGGCTCCTCTGTCCTCCACTCGTTACCTGTATTAATGGCACCTGTTTGAACTTGTTATCAGTATAAAAGACACCTGTCCACAACCTCAAACAGTCACACTCCAAACTCCACTATGGCCAAGATCAAAAAGCTGTCAAAGGACACCAGAAACAAAATTGTAGACCTGCACCAAGCTGGGAAGACTGAATCTGCAATAGGTAAGCAGCTTGGTTTGAAGAAATCAACTGTGGGAGCAATTATTAGGAAATGGAAGACATACAAGACCATTGATAATCTCCCTCGATCTGGGGCTCCACGCAAGATCTCACCCCGGGGGGTCAAAATGATCACAAGAACGGTGAGCAAAAATCCCAGAACCACACGGGGGGACCTAGTGAATGACCTGCAGAGAGCTGGGACCAAAGTAACAACGCCTACCATCAGCAAGGGCATTGAAGATGAAACGTGGCTGGGTCTTTCAGCATGACAATGATCCCAAACACACTGCCCGGTCAACGAAGGAGTGGCTTCGTAAGCATTTCAAGGTCCTGGAGTGGCCTAGCCAGTCTCCAGATCTCAACCCCATAGAAAATCTTTGGAGGGAGTTGAAAGTCTGTGTTGCCCAGAAACAGCCCCAAAACATCACTGCTCTAGAGGAGATCTGCATGGAGGAATGGGCCAAAATTCCAGCAAGTGTGTGAAAGCCTTGTGAAGACTTACAGAAAACGTTTGACCTCCGTCATTGCCAAGAAAGTGTATATAACAAAGTATTGAGAAACTTGTTATTGACCAAATACTTATTTTCCACCATAATTTGCAAATAAATTCATTAAAAATCCTACAATGTGATTTTTTGGATTTTCTTTCTCATTTTGTCTGTCATAGTTGAAGTGTACCTATGATGAAAATGAAAGGCCTCATCTTTTTAAGTGGGAGAACTTTCACAATTGGTGGCTGACTAAATACCTTTTTGCCCCAATGTATCTTATTCATAAACTTAATGGGAGACCTACCTCATCAGAAATTTTATATCCCATAAAATACTGTATGCAACCGTCTAGAGAAAATAAAAATAAATTCAGCATGAAATATTACACAGCCAGAAATTCATGAACATAACCAGTGTCAAGCTGTCAACCATTTGAGTTCTGTCAGCCCAAAAATTACAGAGGGGTGCATTGCAATACCAATATGTTAGATATTTCCTCACCTGTAAAGCTATGATTCCAAATAATCCAAAGCAGGCATACTGTACAAAATGTCTACTGAGGATAAGGACACAGCCACCTGTTGGAGAGAAAAATTATGACAGACAGTTAGGATCGAACCAGCACAACAGTTTGTTCCCCCATCTTCCCCAAAAAGGGTGACATTCACACTTATTTCAACCCCCGTATCTTTCCCCAGCCTTCAAAGACAGTATGGGTCATCATTCATGGCCCACACCACACTATTGACTCAATTAGTCAATAGTAAATGAATGATCGTGGGGTTTTGGCACGAACCCAGATTAACCTTAGTCCTGGGCTAAAAGGCACTTGAGAGACTTACTGAGCAAGCTTTTTCAATCCATGCATGGATGGATCCTATTTGGACCCATGCAGATTGTAAAGATAAAAATATTGATGACAAGCTGATGATCCCAGCCTTGCTCACCAAGCTGTCCTGTGAGGTTGAGCAGTACGAAGCAGGTGGCCAGGAAGTAGCCGCAGCCCCACGTGGCCTCAATGTAGTCCTTCTGCTCATTCCACTGGAACCACATGCGTATGCCGTCCTCCAGAAAGGTGCTGATTAGACACAGCCGGGCCAGGTGAGGCAGGTACTGCTTAGTCACTCGCAAGAACTGCGAGAGAGAGAGAGAAAGGGACATTTAAGCATGCATTTGGGATAGACAAGGACATTTCAGCAGGCACTAGCATTGACAGTAAAACAGGGTGAATGAGGACACGAATCTTCCTTTTAAAAACTACACCCCCAAGGTCTGAAATTGGGATTGGACCTTGTGTATTTTTTGTAATGTTGTGTCGACGCTAGAGGTGGACCGATTAATCGGAATGGGCGATTAATAAGGGCCGATTTGAAGTTTTCATAACAATTGGAAATCTGTATTTTTGGGCGCCGATTTTTTTTTTTTTAATATACCTTTATTTAACTAGGCAACACATTCTTATTTTCAATGACGGCCTGGGAACGGTGGGTTAACTGCCTTGTTCAGGGGCAGAACGACAGATTTTCACCGTGTCAGCTCGGGGGATCCAATCTTGCAACCTTACAGTTAACACGTTCAATGCAATAACGACCTGCCCCTCTCTCGTTGCACTCCACAAGGAGACTGCCTGTTACACAAATGCAGTAAGCCAAGGTAAGTTGCTAGCTAGCATTAAACTTCTTATAAAAAACAATCATAATCACTAGTTAACTACATACACATGGTTGATGATATTACTAGATATTATCTAGCATGTCCTGCGTCGCATATAATCTGACTGAGCATACAAGTATCTGACTGAGCAGTGGTAGGCAGAAGCAGGCGCGTAAACATTCATTCAAACAGCACTTTAGTGCGTTTTGACAGCAGCTCTTCATTGTGCGTCAATCATTGCGCTGTTTATGACTTCAAGCCTATCAACTCCCGAGATGAGGCTGGTGTAACCGAAGTGAAATGGCTAGCTAGTTAGCGCGCTAATAGCGTTTCAAACATCACTTGCTCTGAGCCTTCTAGTAGTTGTTCCCCTTGCTCTGCATGGGTAACACTGCTTCGATGAGGTGGCTGTTGTCGTTGTGTTGCTGGTTCGAGCCCAGGGAGGAGCGAGGAGAGGGACGGAAGCTATACTGTTACACTGGCAATACTAAAGTGCCTATAAGAACATCCAATAGTCAAAGGTTAATGAAATACAAATGGTAGAGGAAAATGGTCCTATAATTACTATAATAACTACAACCTAAAACTTCTTACCTGGGAATATTGAAGACTCATGTTAAAAGGAACCACCAGCTTTCATATGTTCTCGTTCTGAGCAAGGAACTGAAACGTTAGCTTTCTTACATAGCACATATTGCACTTTTACTTTCTTCTCCAACACTTTGTTTTTGCATTATTTAAACCAAATTGAACATGTTTCATTATCTACTTGAGGCTAAATTGATTTTATTGATGTATTATATTAAGTTAAAAGAAGTGTTCATTCAGTATTGTTGTAATTGTCATGATTACAAAAAAAAAAAATTGCCCGATTAATTGGTATCGATGTTGTAAAATCATAATCGGTCGACCTCTAGTAGACGCACCAGCATTGCCCCTGCCCCGCCCTCTCAGATTTGCACTGACTATTGTATCCATCTATACTGACCAAAAATATAAACGCAACATGCAATAATTTCTAAGATTTTACTGAGTTACAGTTCATAAGGAAATCAGTCAATTTAAATAAATTCATTAGGCTCCAAAATATGAATTTCACATGACTGGGAATACAGATATGTATCTGTTGGACACAGTAAGCCTCACAATGGGCCTCAAGATTGTGTCACTGTATTTCTGTGCATTCAAATTGCCATCGAGCCATCGAGATTTTATGGCACTACTCAATGACATTGACCCCAATCTCAAATTAACTATTGAATGTGACACTCAACTGTTCATTACCGCAATATGTGGATTGAGAAATCAAATGGAACCCTGTTTACAACTCTGTATAGAAAAGAAACAGACAGAAATACTCTATTACAGGGGGACAGCTTCCATCCTGAGCCATTAAAAAGAGGACCTCCTAGAAGCCAGTTTTTCAGACTGCGCCGTATATGCCAGTCCACAGAGGATTATCTAGACAAAGCAGCGGAGATGCGCACTAGGTTTCTAAGAGGCTATTCGCCACAATGTGTGGATGAAGCTCTTCATTTGGCTTTGGGAAAAACACAAGATGAACTGTTACAAAAAAGACCCGCTAATGAACACTAATGTTCACAACTACATGTACTAAAGCTAATGAACACTAATGTTCACAACTACATGTACTAAAGCTAATGAACACTAATGTTCACAACTACATGTACTAAAGCTAATGAACACTAATGTTCACAACTACATGTACTAAAGCTAATGAACACTAATGTTCACAACCACATATACTAAAGCTCATCGCGCCCTAGCAACTCCTTGAGCATGGATTAAGTTAAGTATATTATTTTTTGTCTGGACTTCATTAGGTTATTATTACTGGGTTATTCCTTTTCATGGTTGGAGTGAGGACCTTTTTGAACTCTATAGAAATGTTTTCTACCCACCAGCTACCATTAATTCTAGCCTGAGCGTAAATCCTCCTGCTGGCTTTACCGGAATGGGGAAAAGGAAATAAATATACTGAAAATCATATGAGATAACATGCAAGGGCATTCCAAATGCAATATGGGACAATAGACAGAGCATAGGACAGCTGGTTGCATTTCAGCAGGGACTGAGGTGGGGTAAGAAAGGTTAGGGTTATTTATTAGGAAGATGGACTAAAACAGGCTCTCATAGAAAAAAAAAGCACACTGGTTTGTGTCAGCGTCAATGTAGTAAAGTACTACGTTACAAACTTTTAAATTCTGCAAATCCAAATATATCCTGTGTCAGGTTATTGACCCTTGCAACCACTATGTGTGAAATTAATCCCTGCTCACTTAGATGGCAAAAAAAATAAACTGTCCTACATTTACTAAAGCTCCATTATGTTGGCTTCCCTCCATACATTGAAACTGATCATCTTCTACCTACTAAAGGAAGTACAGCAGAAGAACATTAATCATCCCACAACCCCTCCCACCATACAGTCCACATCAGCACTGCCTGGTCTTGGCAGCCTATCACAGTTCAACAACTCCCACACCAGTGGGCGAGTTCGTTTTGCGTGGCCCGGTGCCCCGGATGGGTGGAGATTTCACTTAAGGACCAATGGAATGGTCTAAAATGTACAGAATCTGCCCACCCGGGGCACCGAGCAATGAAAAACAAACTTGACCATTCATAGCGGCACATGAGGACCTAGCAGCCAATCAGAGGATGTAGAAGGTGTTGTGACAGCCTAGATATGGAGCATAGTGGAATATCCGACATTAGACTCAAACTTTTTTCTTAGAGCTTATTAGTGAAGAATGTGCCTTTGAAAGTGTAGGGCAGGCCTACCTTAAGCCACGTTTCATGGCACAGCAATTTGAGGTGTACATGTTCAGACTTTGACATTTTTAGCATTGCTGTAAAATAACCTGGACTTGGGCATGTCATATACCTGGTGGTAAACCAAATATTTGGTATTAGCTGGTGCTAATTCAAAAAGTTCACACAAAAGTAGCAAGACTAGGTTACACCCACAGAGATCCTATTGTATTCTCTACCTATGGTTACACACTCACTGAATGTATATCCTTAGGGTATCAACTGTGTAGTATGTCAACTGTGTAAAGAAAAACAGGCCTAGTAAACAGAAAAAGCTAATGTGGTTAGAGCTAGGCTGTAGGCTAGAGCAATTTGAAATAGCATCGGTCTTGAAATATTGTAACTTCCTATCGAAGGAAATACAGCATTGTAAGGCTTGCATTATATGACTTCCTGTGTAATCTTCATACTGGGTAACACATACATGTAACCTGAACTATGGGGTTCTTGACACTGTCCCCTTATAGACCAGAGCATTTCAAGGGGATTGCAATTTCATCCACAGGACAACAAGCTAGACCTACTGTAGGGGCATACAAGACCATAACATGTTCACATTTTCTTTCGTATACATTACACAACACACCATTGTAAGAACTGAGTGTGGTGGCATGGCTGTGGGGCAGTCAATGTGCACAGTTCTTTGCATTTCAGCTAAAAGAGTTAGTTCAATAGAACCAACCAAACGTAATAGGCCCTGGCTACAAGAGGTAAGCTGCAAAGCCCTCCATGTTGTTGGCAATATAAACCCAACACACGATTGAGCAACCACAGTACCATTTCACAATGGTAAAGTGATTAATAATACATAGGAATTGTGATTAAAACTAAGTAGAAACTTTCAGAAAATGACTTGCCATAAACCTTATGGCGTCGAGGTTTACAAACACATTTTGCAGTGAGAGATTCATTAATGAGACAGTGCCACTGATTTACCAATTAGTTTGGAAGGCCACCAGAACAAGCCATACAAAATGTATCAACTAGGTAACTTACAGTACAGTCAACTGGCGTTAGTTAAGTTAGTAACAAATGGTAGTTGACGTTAGCTTGCTATGTGGCCAGAGTTATATTTGCTAACCAGACATTAACGTTAGATAGCTAACAGTACAACCAGAACCATGCATGTATGAATCTGGCTACAACAAGCAGGAAAAGCACAAGAGGACAATCATTTGTGCACTTTTGTACTGCTGCAGTCATTGGCTATTAGCTACATGATGATAGCTAACGTGTGATAACGTTAACGTAGTTGGAAAACCAAATTACTTACAGTAACAGCAAATAATGCGTGTAGCTAGCTAGTTGAGCAAGTAATATTAGCCATCAAGCTATAACGAGTCACTCACTCAAGCAGCTGTGGCTAGCTAGCTAGGTACTGTAACTTAAGAACCCAGATTTCCTTTGAGTCTGACTGTAAGGTACCGCTAGCTAACAACTAACTAGCTGTGAAACAAGGACGTTACCTGGTCCGCCACATCTTCAGCTTGACTCATGAGCTCCTCCTGCCCCATGTCTAACGATAGATACTGAGGCTTAGTGCTATACGTTATCAACGTGAAGGTAATATTAGCTAACTCCTCTGCCTCCGATATTCACTTGAGCAATTCTTCGCTGTCACAAATGCGCCTCTGCCCCACAATGCTTCACGTTGCAACGATAGCACCTCGTTTGGCAGCGTTCATGTACTAGTCGGAACTAGAAAACTCTGAAATAACCCCAATTACTGCGTGGTTGTAGCTGTACAAGTGCCGCGTTCAACTAGTCTAAGTTTCCTAGTTCAGACATGCACTAGAACGCAGCATTGGTCTACGGAGCGCTGTTTGCCACGTATACTTATCCAGGGGGTTCGTCATTTTGCCATGTTTACTGGTTTGCTCATGTAAACAATTATAGATGAGAACATTACTAATTTACATGAGATATGGCCTACTGTAGTGTATCAAGCAGCATGACGAAAACACCAACATGTAAACAATCTTCAATGTGACTCAATATTGGGAAACAAGCATTTCGCTACACCCGCAAAAACGTCTGCTAAACACGTGTATGTGATCAATTAAATTAGATTTGACTTCTGCCATGCTACAGACGTACATTTATTTGATCATCTCTATGCGGAAGATGAGGTGACATTTTTCTATTCAATATTAACAAAATACGGACTATTTTCACAATAAATACAAAATCAGAGGATAATATTTGTGCACTTTTATTATACTTTTTATGCAACAGAACTTCTGCAGAAGAGTGAGGTAGTGGACAGAAAAATAATAGATGATATCTATCATACTGTGTCTTCAGAAAGTATTTACATGTATTTATTTTTATATTGAAAAACCTCGCTGGTCTTTGTGGTTGAATCTGTGTTAGAAATGTACTGCTCGACGAAGGGACCTTACAGATAATTGTATGTGTGAGGTACAGAGATGAGGTAGTCATTCAAAACTAATGTTAAAACACTTATTGCACACAGAGTGAATGCATGCAACATATTTAAGTCCTGAACTTATTTAGGGTTGCTATAACTAAGGGGTTGAGTACTTATTGACTCAAGACATTTCAGCTTTCATTTTTTATGAATTTGTTTAAAAAATATATATATATATTAAATCCACTTTGACATTATAGGATATTGTGTGTAGGCCAGTGAAACAACATGTCAAACTAATCCATTCTAAAATTCAGGCTGTAAAACAAAATGTGGAAAAAGTCAAGCGGTGTGAATACTTTCTGAAGGCACTATAAATCTCATAATGAACACGAAACTTACTTTCAACATAACCTCTGAAGAAGTTTACCAAACACGCAGTCAAAAGTACTGTAACGCAGTCAAGACAGATACTATTCTACCTTTGTTCAAAAACAGTTACAAAATTCCTAGATAAAAAAAAAAAAAAAACACATTCTATCAAAAGGTATATTGAACTGGAGTGCAATAAGACTATAAAGAATATTTCCATATTTACATGTCTACAAGTGAACCATTGTGGCCTCAACCCAATTCAGCACAGGTAAAAGTTCATACTTCTCACACTTTTTGTACATGTAACAAATGTAGCCTTTACAACGGTTCCTGTTTGCACACCATTCCAGTCGAGCTAGGGCCAGAGGCTGAGCTAACCCCAAAGGTGTGACTGACCACAAATGGAAGGTCAGCCACAGTGGCTTTCAGAGAGTCTGTGTAGTTGGTCTTAGCCATCCAGACCTGTCTTCGGATGGCTACAGAAGCAGCCATGACCCTTCCAGACAGTTCAGCCTGGTGGGAGGACAGCTGGAGGGTGAACTGGCCAATGAGCTTCAGCTCGTTAAGGGCCGCCATAAAACGCTGGGCTGGACAATCCTCAGTGATCTCCAGCAGAAGCCTCCTCTGGTAGTCTGATAGGTAGCGCAGGTAGTTGGCCGTCTTGGCAAGCATGCCAGCAGTCTGGTACATCCTCTCTACTAGAGTCTCAGTAAAACGCCATCGCTCAGCTGGCACTGGCGCCTCCTTGTTCTCTGTGGGCTTCACCGCCTGGAAGATGGCCGACATGAAGCAGTTGACCTGGGGCATCTGGTCATAGGCTGGAGACTGGCAGTCGTGAAGCCTGTACATCTTAGAGAAAAGCTCCCTGTACGGTTTCGAGCTGGCAGGGTTTGGCCAAGAGCTCTGGACCAGGTCCTCAAACTCCGGCACCATTGTGGGGTCTGGTGGGCTGAGGCTGGTTGGTGTGCTGGGAAAGTCTATACCAAGATACTTGGCAGCACGTGCCATGAGGCTCTGAAGCTCCATAGCTTCCAGTAAGTCCTGTTTAGAGATAGGACCCTCAGTTGACTGAGAGGCATCCTCCCCTTCACGGTGTCCATCACTGAGAGGTCTCAAAGCAAACGAAATGGAGGAAGGCTCCTCTTCCTGTTTCACAATGGTACCGGACATAGATTCCGTCACCAGCTGCTCGCTGACAGGGCAGGATAAATCTCTCTGGTTGCCCTCCTGAGACGAGGTGGATGCCAGAGGGATGGAGGCGTGAAGATGTATAGTTTGGGCTGGAGTGGGGAACGACACAACAGCCTCAGCACCTCTCCTCTCCAGAGCCTCAATGCGCTTCTCCAGAACAGCCCACTGTAGCTGGACGGCCTGTTGAACAACCTCCACCAGCTCCCCGTGCCTCCTCTCTGACCGGACAGCTTGCCTCGACTCCCTCTGAGACCTCCTTCCCTTTCCAGAGGGGCAGGAATCATCTTCATCAGAGGTCCAGCCTGAAGAGGAAGAGGAGGAGGAGGGAGAGCGTCTCCGCCTGTGGCTACCGCGGCTTCGTTTGGAGCGTTTGGAGCAGCACGATGAGAAACCGTGTCGTTTACAGGAGCTGGAGGTCAGCATGTTGGAACCTGATTGGCTCAAGGATGGGGTGGAGTCAGCTGACTGCTGAATAGCAAGTTGTGAGAGAAAAGTGCCCTTTGGGATGCTCAAATTGTCCCCTGCCTGCGCTGGGGGTGGGGAGAGTATGGTGAACAACACTGGCATGGTGGAGGAATGGGCTGGTGTGGAAGCAGAGAGCCGATGTGGGGGCAGGGTGGGGACTGCATTTTCTTCCGGTTTTGGTTCCTTGATGAGAGCTGAAGTGGTCTCAGGTTTGGGCTGAACTTCAGACTGTGCTGCCTCGTGCTTCCTCTGCTGGCTCTCGCGGTGCATTATCTCCTGAACTTTAGTGAGGCGGTTGATGCAGGTGCTCCAGTCCATCTTGGCACAGTGCGGGCATTTGCCGTACTCCAGCACAGCCTCCTTGGCATGCTGGATGCCCAGACAGTGCAGACACAGCTCATGGGTGTCTTTGACAGGAATCTTGTGTTTGCGACAATCACACCACGTAAACCTTGGGGATGAAGTTGCCATAGCAAACAGCTGTTGTGGAGAGCAAGGACCCAAAGAAGAGTCCTGTCAATGTTCTCAGTTTAGGAGATAATTTGTGGGACTGATTATGTTGGCTCCCCTGTAACAAGAAGGAATAAATAGCCATATGAGACCAACATAAGTCATCATCATTGCACGCATATCTTCTTGACATATAGTTACCTGACATGAAGCTACGGCTGGCTATGAGGCGAGTCCATCGCGAAGCAAAATTACGAATATTTGATCAAATGTATTAATATTTCAAAACGTAAAATATATCACTTAGACTAGGCAGTATGCTAATACAATTGGCATTAAACTATCTTCTTTGTGTGACCCTCTCCTAGTTGTTTGTTGACGTTAGCCAACCAAGCTAGCGAGAAAGTAAACAAGCACGCATTGAAAACGTAGCTATGAATATTTGAAACCCTATACTACACAAATAAATGCACACTTACCCCGATCGAATCTGTTAAAGGTTGTTTACTCGAAATTATGATCTGCAAAGATAGACACGACATGTGGAGGGATGACTCCTCAGTTGCTCCTACGTCATACGCTGTGCGACAGAAGCTAAATAGCAAAGACCTTGTAGTAACAACAAGATCCAAAGTTTTCGCGTTCTCTCAATTTAATAACATCTTATTATTTTTGGGGGCCACTCATGGTCAGCAGATGTTATTGCGAGTATAGTGAAATGCTTGTGCCTCTAGTTCCGACAGTGCAGCAATATCTAACATGTAATCGAACAATTCCACAACTACCTAATACACACACATCTAAGGAAAGGAATAAGAATATATACCTATAAATATATTGATGAGCAATGACAGAGCAGCATAGGCAAGACGCAATAGATGGTATAAAATACAGTATGTATGTATCTATCTATATATATATATATATATATATATATATATATATATATATATAAAATGCAAGATATGTAAACATTATTAAAGTGTAATTATTAAAGTGACTAGTGATCCATTTTTTAAAGTGTCCAATGATTTCAAGTCTGTATGTAGGCAGCAGCCTCTCTGTGTTAGTGATGGCTGTTTAACAGACTGATGGCATTGAGATAGAAGCTGTTTTTCAGTCTCTCGGTCCCAGCTTAGATACACGTGTACTGACCTCGCCTTCTGAATGGTAGCAGAGTGAACAGGCAGTGGCTCGGGTGGTTGTAGTCCTTGATGGTCTATTTGGCCTTCCTGTGACATCGGGTGCTGTAGGTGTCCTGGAGGGCAGGTAGTGTGCCCCCAGTGATGTGTTGTGCAGACCGCACCACCCTCTGGAGAGTCTATCAGTTGTGGGTGGTGCTGTTGCCGTACCAGGCGGGGATGCAACCCGACAGGATGCTCTCAATTGTGGATCTGTAAAGGTTTGTGAGGGTTTTAGGTGACAAATTTCATCAGCCTCCTGAGGTTGAAGAGGCGCTGTTGCGTCTTCTTCACCACACTGTCTGTATGGGTGGACTATTTCAGTTTGTCCATGATGTGTACACCAAGGAACTTAAAACTTTCCACCTTCTCCACTGCTGTCCCTTCGATGTGGATAGGGGGGGTGCTCCCTCTGCTGTTTCCGGAAGTCCACAATCCTATCCTTTGTTTTGTTGACGTTGAGTGAGAGGTTGTTTTGCTGACACCACACTCCGAGTGCCTTCACCTCCTCCCTGTAGGCTGTCTCAGCATTGTTGTTAATCTAGCCTACTATTGTTGTGTCATCTGCAAACTTGATGATTGAGTTGGAGACGTGCATGGCCATGCAGTTATGGGTGAACAGGTAGTACAGGAGGGGTTGAGCATGCACCCCTGTGGGGCCCCAGTGTTGAGGATCAGCAAAGTGGAGATGTTGTTTCCTACCTTCACCACCTGGGGGTGGCCCGCCAGGAAGTCCAGGACCCAATTGCAAAGGTTGGGGTTGAAACCCAGGGCCTCTTGCTTAATGAGCTTGGAGGGTACTATGGTGTTTAATGCTGAGCTATAGTCAATGAACAGCATTCTTACATCTGTATTCCTCTTGTCCAGATGGGATAGGGCAGTGTGATGGCGATTGCATCGTCTGTGGACCTATTGGGGCGGTAAGCAAATTGAAGTGGGTCTAGTGTAACAGGTAAGGCGGAGGTGATATGATCCTTGACAAGCCTCTCAATGCACTTCATGATGACAGAAGTGAGTGCGACGGGCGATAGTCATTTAGTTCAGTTAGATTTACTTTCTTGGGTACAGGAACAATGGTGGCCATTTTGAAGCATTTGGGGACAGCAGACTGGGATAGGGAGAGATTGAATCAAATCAAATCATCAAATCAAATTTATTAAAGTGCTGTACAGAAACCCAGCATAAAACCCCAAACAGCAAGCAATGCAGGTGTAGAAGCATGGTGACTAGGAATAACTCCCTAGAAAGGCCAAAACCTAGGAAGAAACCTAGAGAGGAACCAGGCTATGAGGAGTGGCCAGTCCTCTTCTGGCTGTGCCGGGTGGAGATTATAACAGAACATGGCCAAGATGTTCAAATATTCATAAATGACCAGCATGGTCAAATAATAATAATCACAGTGGTTGTCGAGGGTGCAACAGGTCAGCACCTCAGGAATAAATGTCAGTTGGCTTTTCATAGCCGATCATTGAGAGTATCTCTACCGCTCCTGCTGTCTCTAGAGAGTTGAAAACAGCAGATCTGGGACAGGTAGCACGTCCGGTGAACAGGTCAGGGTTCCATAGCCGCAGACAGAACAGTTGAAACTGGAGCAGCAGCACGGCCAGGTGGACTGGGGACAGCAAGGAGTCATCATGCCAGGTAGTCCTGAGGCATGGTCCTAGGGCTCAGATCCCCTGAGAGAGAGAAAGAAAGACTTAGAGAGCATACTTAAATTCACACAGGACACTGGAGAAATACTCCAGATATAACAGACTGACCCTAGCCCCCCGACACAAACTACTGCAGCATAAATACTGGAGGCTGAGACAGGAGGGGTCAGGAGACACTGTGGCCCCATTCGATGATACCCCCGGACAGGGTCAAACAGGCAGGATATAACCCCACCCTCTTTGCCAAAGCACAGCCCCAACACCACTAGAGGGATATCTTCAACCACCAACTTAGCATCCATGAGACAAGGCCGAGTATATCCCACAAAGATCTCCACCACGGCACAACCCAAGGGGCGGCGCCAACCCAGAGGAAGACCACGTCAGTGACTCAACCCACTCAAGTGACACACCCCTCCTAGGGACTGCATGGAAGCGCACCAGTAAGCCAGTGACTCGGCCCATGGAATAGGATGTGTATCCGTACACACACCAGCCAGCTGGTCTGCACATGATCTGAGGACACAGCTGGGGATGTTTAAAAAAATCTTACGTCAGCCACGGAGGAGAGCCGACAGTCCCTGGTAGCAGGCCATCAAATACCTAATCTGGCAGTTATCAAACATTTCCACTATCTATGGTCAAGTGAGTACATTTGGGACATTTTCATAATTGGAGCTATATGATGAACATCAAATGCTGTAGTTGAGATGCTATATAGGACTACATTGTGTCTTGTGTGGCATAGTTGGTAGATCATGGTCCATGCAACGCCAGTGTTGTGGGTTCAATTCCCACAGTGGACCAGTATGGGAAAATATTAATATGTATGCACTGATGAGTGCAAGTCACTCTGGATAATGTACATTTGGTGCTGGGCAATAGCAGAATCCATGTTAAGACAAGAAAATGCTTTTGTGTGGAACATTACAGATGTAGTGTTGATTGTCAACTTTTGCTCAAAATTAGACAGAGAAACTGATACTTCGCTACTTGGAGTAGCCTTATGTTTGAATCTACTTAGGAACACTCGACAGGATGAGAGCATATGACAAGATCAAAGTGCGAATAGAGAAGCACAGCATTCACCTTTATTTTCCATTTTTAACATGGGCACAGCATTCACCTTTATTTTATATTTTTAACATGGTCTTTAAAACCTTTTCTTTTACAGTTATGATTCTTGAATTTCTTCTGGAAACCCCCATCCTGAACCTGTCGAAGATGCAAAGAGAGCAGTGTTACTAATTACAGTAATTCAACAACCACATGCAGACCGGTTTGCTTGGAACACTGCTCAACACTACTGGTGAGAAAAAAAACAGTTCCACGAGGGTTAAGCCATCTGACCTTCTTGCGTTTCTGTGGCGCCTGTTTATCAATCTCCATCTCCTCATCATCATCATCATCTGTTTTAAAGGCATCTTTTTCCTCCTCCATACCATCTGTCTCCTTTTTCAGAGAGAATAAAGTGGCTGTAGGTAAAGAAAAAGCCTGACATTAGTTTTCACCTTCCAGAAAGGAAGCAAATGTAACAAATAAAATATACTTGAATCCACATACTGTGTGTTCTAGCTCATCCACAGCAGACATTAGTCGTGTCATACAGCTGATGATCAGATAAATTGACAGGCTGTTCCAAAATGAACGAATGGCGGGAGTCAAAGCAATCGCGCATTAGGAGTACTATTTTTTAAATACTATAAATATATTTTTTGCATACTATTTAGTACGCTAGTATGTGTATTCAGACACTGCCAGTGTCACCATTGACTGTTTTTCACACAAAAATGACTGAAGTACTAACAGGGGTACAGGTCACTCATGCTGTCCTCGGAGTCACTGCCTCCATCATCGCTGGAGTCAGGAGCCCACGCTCCATTCCCCCGCTGGAAGTTGCGCCCCCTGTCCCAATCTTTCTCTCCATCTCTGGGCTTCTTCTGTCTGAGGCTGGCTGGTATGTACTCCACACCCTGTTGCACACACTCTTCATCTAGGGGAGAGATTAGACAATTCATAAACTGTACTGACGACAGTGAAAACAACCATCTATGTGGTGTTTCGGGTAGTTCTATTTTAGAGACATATCTGATGGATTGTAAAGATGATTCACTGGTAAATTGAAAGCGCAGAACTAAAGTCCTCTGAAACAACACAACAGCACTCAGTGGAAAACCTCTAAAAACATTGAGTGGAAAGGAAGCATCAACATTTGAGGGTAGGTAGGAGGAAGGACATTTTGGGTGGCAAGAAGTACTGACATTTCTTCTTCGCTTTTTGGAACCGCTTCCCATTGACATGCTGTAAGACATGGTGTGGCAGGCGATTGATGTGTCTGAGCGTCAACTTGCAGAAGAGATGATTGCTGAAGGTCAGACATACAGAATTGGTCAGTTACCCTAACCCCAAGAACTGGTTAGAGAGTGGGGACATAACTTCAGAGACAGACAGGCACTTGATAACCACAGAAGTCCTATAACCACATTGAATTGGTGGCAGCAGTTGGAGAACCTCTGGATGGGTCTGGAGAGGGATAGGGGGAATGTTTAGCCTCCTTGAATTTGGGTGTAATATCATATAGCATCTGCCAAGAGGTCATAGATGCATGCACTCAAGCCCTGCTCCCCTCTAAAACACAACACGAAACCGCCAACTGCTGAGATTATGGCTCTTGGGGAATACTTACGGTTGCTTCGAGCTGGGCACAACATGTGGTTCATATTGACTATATTTGAACTCTGCATTAGAACACATTTTCTGATATTTCTTCCCTTTGGTGAAGTTCTGGAGCTCTGTGAGTTTGCAAGGACAATCATGTCCATTGAGTACGCATTTGATCTAAAAAAATTAAAAGGTGAAACAAAATGCTGTCATATACATGTCATGTAGTTTACATCAGATACAGCATAACATTATTAGCTAGCTAGCCAACGTTAGCTACCTTTTTTGCCAACGTTAGTCTATACGATATTTTGTGAAAATAAGTTTAGTGCGGTTGGAATTCTAACCTTTTTGCCGTCGTCCGTAAGTTCAAAAAATGGGTGATTCAGAAGGAAAGCTTTGATATCTGCAGGTAGGTCCTCCATGGTAGATTAGCTAGAAAGCTAACTAAGGTTCTTATTTTATTTTGTTAGCTACTAGCTGTGCCAGTTCATGTGTGATTCGCCCCATGTGGCTACACGGGGGTATTTCTTCCTCTCAAGACTTATAGGACTGTGGCGCCACCTATTGTTTATAACATTATGGAGCAGTCTGATATATTTTGATGGCCTTCTATGAATCTATATCATCAAAAGGAACATACAATTCGACACACCAATTAGGATCTGGCTAAAAATACTTGCAGTTATAGAACCCATTGCCCTTCATGGTTGTGAGGTCTGGGGTCTACTCACCAACCAAGAATTCACAAAATGTATATATAAATAATATGACATTTGAAATGTCTTTATTCTTTTTAATCTTTTGTGATTGTAGTTTACTGTACATTTTGTATTGTTTATTTCAATTTTGTTTATTATCTATTTAACTTTCTTTGGCAATGTAAACATATGTTTTCCCATGCCAATAAAAAGCCCCTTAAATTTAAATTGAATCGATATTTATGGGACCTAGTACCACGGAGTTTCTAAACCCAGAGGCACAACGTCGCAAGATTTCCGGGAACACTTGCCAAACAGACCAGCCCGGGGTTTGATACGTCAATGAGATAAATGAAAAAATCTTCCTTAGTTGTTGATTTTCTCGAAATCTAAAGGCACAACCTAAATTTGAGCCAATGTCTTAAGTAATTGAACATGTTATTACTCCAACCTCGTAAAAGTGACAAACTGACACGTTTTAATTTTCGTCGAAAACAACTTTATATCGGAGGAGTGACGGTCTGCACATGCGCAGTTTGGCGTGAGACGACCGTTAGCCTCCATGACGTGTTTCTACGCATGAGTTTAGTTGGATGATTCGGGGAGAAGCAGTTTCGGCTTATCTTCACAATGTCTTTGCTAGTGCTCAAGACAAAAATAAAGACAACAACTGTTTGTAATGTATAAATACCCATAGAAATTGGACATTAATATTTACTAAATTAAATAATGAAAAGTTAAACATTTACGTTGAAATTAATGATATCAGAGGGGATATGCCAAAGATAATATAAAATCACAAAATAAACTACATCACGAAACTGACCACAAAACGGCCTGATTTGATTCTATCGTCTCAGTCTGATATACAGTTTCTAACTCATAATTGCAAGGCCAACTATATTGTAGATATAGATCTCTTGAAGTATTTGTAAAGCAATGTTTGAACATTGGGTCATGTCGGGGATCTTGTTTCTCAGTGTTGTCATCATCAGTCATCTGACACTAAGTGACAGGCTGCGGTTGTTAGCTAGCAGTCCAGCTAAATCCAATTTGTGCGTTATGATGTAGTCCTTTTTAGGTTTTTGTTTTCCAGTAGAATATTATATTAGAAACCCCTACTATATGTGAAGTGCACTGGTGATGAACATAGTAATGTAAGTAAACGTTTATCTGTGTTAAGTTACTAACGTTAGCTACATGGGCTGCAGTGCCAGCTAACGCATCTTTTCTCAGTGTAGCTAATTCTACGTAAACAACAATAGGGAGAAGAGCGCTCGGCGGAAATGGAGTCCCTAGAGAAAGCAAGAACAAGATGGGTGTCAGTAGTGGGGCAGCAGTATTATCACAAGGAGACCTATACTTGGAAAACGGAGGAAGAATGGAGGGAAAAAGAGAGGGCTTGTGTCGGATAAAAATTGTGGGAAAGGGGAGATGGTTTGTTAAATAAGAATGGTAGAAAGTGTAAGCAGGGGGAGCTGAAGACAGGAGGAGAAATGGAAGTGAATAAGTGTGAAGTATCCTATGTGGTAGGTTCGGTGAAGTTATTGTATAGGTATGCACCGAGGATCAGGATGAAGAAGAGTGACAGAGTGAATTTTATGGAAAAAAGCGTACTCTTCCCTTTTTGCTGATCCATGTGTGGTTTCACGGTGGGTGAAAAAAAGAGTTGGGTGATGGTAACTAGAAGTGGTCTAGTGATAACTGTTTGTGTTTTTGTGAGGCAGAGGGAGAATACGCTTGGAGTAAAACTAATGAGGGCAAGAAAAGTGAATTGTTTCGTTCTCAAGAAAAGGGCACAAATGAAAGGAGTGATAACAGGGGTAGCAGTAAATATCAAAGTTGACCAGCTGAGGGGAAATATTCCCGGTGTATGTGATGATCGTCGTTTGATGCGACGCAAACAGGGTGGGGAAACGGAAGTCATTGTCTGTTTTTTTGAAGTTGAGTCTTTGCCCGATAAAGTTTGGATATATAAGTAATCCTGTACGAGCGATGTGCCGAATACATTACGACGTTACAGGTGTCAAGTTTATGGGTATGTGGCAGCAGTGTGTAGGAGGGAGGGTCCAAGGTGTTAGAAATGTGCAGGGCATGAGACAAAGGAATGTGTAGTATGGGGGAAAGTCGCGGAATGTGTTAATTGTTGGTGTGCCCATGGAACTGGGGATCAGAAATGTCCCTTGCGAGAGAGGCAGGTTGAGGTTTCCAGGGTTAGAGTAGTGCATTAGTTGTCACATTGTACTGAAGGGATGGATCGGAAGTCTCGGGAAAATTGAGGTTGTGGTGGCAGCTGCAGAGAGGTATATGGGCGTGCTAGACTTGACATCAGAAGAGTTACAGGGTGTGTTAAGTGGTGACGTCCCATCCTTTCAGGGTGATGGCATGAGGTAGGAGTAAATACATTTAATTAGTGCGGTAGGGTGGTGTTCATTTAATTTTATATAATTTTGAAATTAGTGAGTGTAGTGTTAGATGGTAGGGTATTTATTTAGTACATTTGTATTTTTCAAGCAAAGTATAATGGAGTTGTACTCCAGTCTAGTAGATGGCGGTAATGAAACAAATTGGATGTCAACCGCTGTTAAACCGCAGAAGAAGTAAACAACAATATGTCTGGACCAAATGGAGATCCTAACATCTCAACTGATGATGGCATCATTGACAATGAAGATGAATTCAGGTAATACTGGTATGTTTCAGATGTCATCACGGAAGCATCATCTCTGCGGCTGTGATTTAAGAGATGCAGTGTGCGTTTTTTTTGTTTGTTTAACTATCCTTGTGGGTACCAGAAGTCCTCACAAGGATAGTAAAACAAGGAACATTCTGACAAGTGGGTACATTTCGCCGGTCCCCATGAGGAAAAATGCTATTTTAGGTTAAGGGTTAGGGAACATAGGATTTAGAAATGGAATAAATGTTTTGGTCCCCACAAGGATAATAAAACAAAACTGTGTGTGTTGTCATTCACAGCTGTGTACATAAGCCAATAGGGTGTCTGTATTTGTCTGTTAGGAATTGCACATCTTTGCTGTTCTCATATCACTCTCTTTTGGAAGAGTATGTAGCCATCAACACTGCTGGATCAGATCAACTCCTGCCTGGATGACCTGGAGGAACGCAACGACTCACTGAATGACCAACTACATGAACTGTTGGAATCTAACTGGCAGGCCTGGCAGGAGTTCAGAGTTCAACTGAGCACCGCTACACCCCCAGGAGAGGATCAACAGTCCCCGGACAAAGATTCTCCGGCCTCTGAAGGGCGAAGAGGATAAAGCTGGACTACTCAATGTTACACAAAACAACATTCCACCTACCAATATGAGCATCTTTCCTTTTCTCAAGTGTTCATGTGATAGGATTTTCTCTGTCCCTTTCATGTAGCACTTATGAACCCTCCACTAAACTATACCATTTTAATCGATATGCAGCTGTTGAACTTTTAAGATGGTTCCTGCTTAGTTAAGTAAAAGAGCCAAAAGCTGAGTACATTCTGTGTTGAAGTGACTAGTTTATGCCACCATCACTACTTACTATGTATACCAATGTTTCAGCTTAGCTATCCATATAGTCAATTGCCCCCATGATTAGTACTTATGTATCCATGTGCTTGGTGTGGGGTGTAAAGCATGCAGAATACACTGTGATTCATGTCATAACTGGGGTGTATTCATTTTGCCGAATTGGTTTCTGTTCCAAAACGTTTTGCAATGAAAACAAGTTTCTATTGCACAAATTCAGGTAGGTCCCTCCCTGTTTCATTTGCTATGTTTGGCTCTAAGATGGTAAACAGTTTCTGTTGTAAGATGTAATGAACACACTGGTGGTAGGTAAGCAGCTAAGTTAACCTCTATGGGGTAATACTACAAATCATATGTGAGCTTTGATTGGTCAATATTTTTCTGTGACATGCAAGAAGAGATTAATGTGTTTGTGTTCCACTTTTTCCCAATTCAGTTTTTCCTTGTCAGATTTAACAGTATATTGAATTTTGGACATATTAAATATATATTAAATTTTACCTTTATTTAAAACCAGGTAGGCAAGTTGAGAACAAGTTCTCATTTACAATTGCGACCTGGCCAAGATAAAGCAAAGCAGTTCGACAGATACGACACAGAGTTACACATGGAGTAAAACAGACATACAGTCAATAATAGTATAAACAAGTCTATATACAATGTGAGCAAATGAGGTGAGAAGGGAGGTAAAGGCAAAAAAGGCCATGGTGGCAAAGTAAATACAATTTAGCAAGTAAAACACTGGAATGGTAGTTTTGCAATGGAAGAATGTGCAAAGTAGAAATAAAAATAATGGGGTGCAAAGGAGCAAAATAAATAAATACATTAAAATGAAATACAGTTGGGAAAGAGGTAGTTGTTTGGGCTAAATTATAGGTGGGCTATGTACAGGTGCAGTAATCTGTGAGCTGCTCTGACAGTTGGTGCTTAAAGCTAGTGAGGGAGATAAGTGTTTCCAGTTTCAGAGATTTTTGTAGTTCGTTCCAGTCATTGGCAGCAGAGAACTGGAAGGAGAGGCGGCCAAAGAAAGAATTGGTTTTGGGGGTGACTAGAGAGATATACCTGCTGGAGCGTGTGCTACAGGTGGGAGATGCTATGGTGACCAGCGAGCTGAGATAAGGGGGGACTTTACCTAGCAGGGTCTTGTAGATGACATGGAGCCAGTGGGTTTGGCGACGAGTATGAAGCGAGAGCCAGCCAACGAGAGCGTACAGGTCGCAATGGTGGGTAGTATATGGGGCTTTGGTGACAAAACGGATTGCACTGTGATCCAATTTGTTGAGTAGGGTATTGGAGGCTATTTTGTAAATGACATCGCCAAAGTCGAGGATTGGTAGGATGGTCAGTTTTACAAGGGTATGTTTGGCAGCATGAGTGAAGGATGCTTTGTTGCGAAATAGGAAGCCAATTCTAGATTTAACTTTGGATTGGAGATGTTTGATATGGGTCTGGAAGGAGAGTTTACAGTCTAACCAGACACCTAAGTATTTGTAGTCCACGTATTCTAAGTCAGAGCCGTCCAGAGTAGTGATGTTGGACAGGCGGGTAGGTGCAGGTAGCGATCGGTTGAAGAGCATGCATTTAGTTTTACTTCTATTTAAGAGCAATTGGAGGCCACGGAAGGAGAGTTGTATGTGTGAATGTGTTACTGTTAATTATCTGAGTGTGACATCTTGAATCACTAACGTCAAGAACTAGCTCTTTAAAACAATGCGATATTCAATAATCACAGTGAGGCAATTGTCAAATTTTATTATAAATTAAAATGACCCCAATACAGAAAACATCCCAAAAATACATGAAACTTCCAGCTGCTAGAAAACACTCTTGTTCATCGGTTTGTCATTTGTAGAATAAAAATACATTAAGAAACATACAGCTGTTTGAAATGTCACATAAATGACCCTTTCTGTCATGCTCTGGTCCTGTATAATATTTCAGTGGGACACAAACCAGAGACAAGACAAATGAGCTTGCTTTCATCAAAGCCAATATGGGTTTGTTTACACAGTTAGCCCAATTGATCTAATTGGTATTTTGACTAAGAACATCAGAAAAAAAAATCTGAAAATTGGGCTGCCTGTGTAAACAGTCTATGCATCTGCTCTTCTGCTGTACAAGTGAACTAATAACAACTGCCCATTCACTGAAAGCATCAGTATCATCTGGGAGAGACTTATTCCTTACATGTTCCTTGAAAAAAAATACAGTGGCTGTGATTGGGGACTCTACTGGAGTGCTACATTACTTGATTCGGTCTTATGTATTTCTGTCTATAACTTATGAACAATTATCCTATATTCAGGTCTCCTCTCACCAAGAGGCCAGTGACAAATGGTTATCCACGTCTCGTCAATTAAATAGATCACAATCTGGTGAATCATTCAATTTCTTCTGTTGGTGTACTTCAAAATCAGAACTGCTGGTTCTCAGCTTTTGAAACTTTTAGACTGCTACACATTTATTACCACTAGGGAAAATACACTTCCTTCTGTGCCTGGAGCCAAGAGATTTTCCGGACCAGTTAGATTACCCCGCTGAGGTCTCATGATTATGAAAAACTCCAAGTAATATAAAATTTATTAATTTCATTATTGTTGATATTAATGTTACTAATTTGTAAGGTGACAACTCTGCCATGCAATGTTTGTACAGACAATTCTACTCAATGGCTATGGCTGCATTTGGACATCCAGTCCAATTCTGGTCTTTTGACCAATCAGATCAGCTTTTTGAAAAAAGATGCGATTGGTCCATATAGAGGAAACAATATCAGAATTGGGCTGCCCGTCTATACGCAGTCCAGTGTACTGGAGCTAACAAGATATGCGTGAGAAAAAAAATAAACAACTTCTACACTAATTGGCTATCAATGGGGAAAAGACACTTCATTCTCCGTGCCCAAAGCAAAGAGTTTCCTGACCAGTTAGGCTGCATTTGAACATCCAATTCTGATTCCCCCCCCCCACTAAATTGGTATTGTGACTAACCACAGATTTTTTTCCACATCAGATATTTTTCAGAGTTGATTGGTTTAAAGACCAATTAGGCCGTGTCTAGACTTGACAGTTCATGCAACGTTTATTCTGATAATGGAATTCCAAACACGTCCACATTGTGTCACAGGATTCCCTTTTTCTTCAAACGCTGGAACAGGCTAAATCTGACAACTTGATGGCAGTAGCTAGTTAGCCAGCAAGCAAAGCTAAAAGGGATTGCAAACAGGTTATAACTCCAAACAAAAATATTTTTTTCCAAATAAGCTGGTGGGCTAACATTTATGAAGCCAGCAAACACATTCCTCACACTAGGAACGCATTTCGTCCAGTTAATCAACATTTAATGAAAGAAGGTGTCTCTTGCTGCCAAAACATACATTTTCTGGAGATTTGTGGGCGGAGTGCTGTGACATTGCCCACTGTATTCACTTTTGGTAACCTGATTGCAAAAAGACAGAAATCCACACAATGAGTCTCTGACCAGCACCTGAGGCAGTCAGCCAGATCTAAACTATTCCAACCACAATGAGACTTTTGTTCATCTAGACCTGTCGTTTCAATGCATCTTCATATTCTCATAACAGAATTTGCATGAGATTGTCAATTGTGAACACGGCCTTAGTGAAAAAAGATCAGTATTGGGCTGCCTGACTAAACGCTGCCTTTGTTTCTCCAAGTCAGGTCTCATTGTTATGAAAAACTCCAAGTCCATCCATACCACTTCAATAATGTTGATAACCTTGATATTAATGTTACCAATGTGAACAGTCACAACTGTCATGCAATGTCACTTGTACAGACACTTAAACAAAAAAAATGACTCTTACTAGTCCAGTGTACAAGGTGTGTGAGAAAAAAAGTACCAACTCAATGTTTAAAAAAAAGGATGGAAAACCAGCACAAAACTACAACTCTTTTACAATGTCATGTTTGTGATGCATAAGCTTGTTAATGCAACATTGCTTTCAGTTCAGGAATTTCTAAAATATTAACATTAAAATGGGGTGACAGGGTTTGGAAATCCCTCATTGTATTAGCTGGCAATAGGTAGGCCTAATGCCTCCAACTGTGAGGGGAAAAAAAAAAGAGTGCGCACTGAACTTCACATAAAACTGGTTGTCTCTTGAGAACAAACTCTGGCAAAGAGGCTCTATTCTAGGCCAACGTGTTCTCCCTATTCCAGCCACATCTAAAATGATCGTTTTATGGTCTCAGGAGTTGTCAAGTTCGGTTAGACTAGACAACTGTTATAATAGAACATTATGAGTTAACAGCCATATTCAAAGCACCCTAAAATCATGCTCTGCTTCCTAACATTGCAGGAACATCTATAATTTAGTCCTGTCATAATCTATAATTTAGTCTTGTCAAAACCATGAGCCTTATCGCACAGCCTTATGGAGGTTCAGGTGCAAATTGGGAGTGAAACCAGTGGGATGTAGGCAGTTTCAGCAATCATGGGGTTAAAGAGCTAAACAAGTCAATTCAAAATGTATTTAGCAGTATAGTGAGGGGAAAGCAGCAGCTCAGGGTGTATCTGAGCTAAATAGACCACGCAGTTAAGACTTTCCCCCTTTCAAACCCCCCCTCTAACCAATCCCCTCACCTGCTAACATCCAAAGAAATCTCCAGAACAGTTCAGAGAATGTGTAAAAAATGTCAAGGACAATAGCACTTCAACAAAGCTAGGATCAAATCAAGGTTCATAGTTACTCGACATTCAAACAGTACCATTTACTCTTTAAATTCCCACCCCCATCACAAATATTTTCAGATAAGTCGCCTGCTATAAAGATTCACTCGGTTCCTGGACTAAAACACCACTCCCTTCCTAAAGCTGGCAACAATGTGTTGAGTTAGACATTTAGCTAACTAGAACGACATGTATAAACTAAAAACAGACCTTCATTTTCATTTGACCCTTTCCACACTATGACAGCAACACACACAGCCACAATTTGTTTCCGCATAATTCTCTTCAGTCAGGTTCCACTGAATGCACATTAGTCATTTCTATCTAGTTGTGTTATTTAAAAAAATGAAACACCTAAACACCTACAAATATAGGTTAGAGGATCACCGGTTTTGAGTTTCCAGGTCTATTGAGCTAATGTACCCTGTCCTAGGGTAGCGATTGTACTGGATATTATTTCTTTCTTCCGCTCCCCCTCTCTTTCTCCTGCTTTCTCTTCCTCAACGTCTCCGTGTTGTCCTCCCGGACTTCCTTTTGGATGGGCCCTTTGCTTTCCCTTTGCCCGTCTTCTCTTCTGGAGCAGCTGCCTTTGCCTCTTCTTCTCCTGTGACTGGGGCTGACTTTTCCTCAACTGCCACTGGCTCTTTCTCTGCCTCTCCCATGACTGGCTCCTCCTCTGCGACTGGTGCTGGCTCCTCCTCTGCGACTGGTGCTGGCTCCTCCTCTGCGACTGGTGCTGGCTCCTCCTCTGCGACTGGTGCTGGCTCCTCCTCTGCGACTGGTGCTGGCTCCTCCTCTGCGACTGGTGCTGGCTCCTCCTCTGCGACTGGTGCTGGCTCCTCCTCTGCGACTGGTGCTGGCTCCTCCTCTGCGACTGGTGCTAGTTCTGGGCTTGGCTCTTCCTCTGCGACTGGCGCTTGTTCTGGGGTTGGCTCTTCCTCCTTGTCCTCAGGGTTTACTGGGCTCTGCTTCTCTGGGGAGGCTTGAGCCGGAGTCCCCACAGAGCTGCTGGTGGTGGTGAGGTCCTTCAGGGATGAAGCTGAGGGAGTGTTGTTCTGGGGTTCAGGGCAGGGTCTGGAGGGCTTCAGTCTGGTGATGGAGATGGTGGGCTGCAGTAAGGCAGGGCTGCTGAGGAGCTCTGAAGGCAGGCTGTTTGAATCTGAGACAGTGTGGTTACTATCACACTCTGAATCGCCGTCCGTACCGTCTATGGGAGTAGGTTCCACTGTCCCATCCTTCTGGCTACGCAAGGCCCTGTACTTCTGTAGGGGAGAGAAGGCAAAAAACACATAGGAGATGACTACAACAGACAGGCAAACCTGTTCATTTGATGTGTGGTGTCTTAATTCATACACAACCATACACAAGAAATGTGATTATACAACCAACCTTGAGGTTCTCAAAGTGTTTGAGTGACTTGCAGTGCAAGTGGCGGGCTGAGGACTCAAAATGGTAGAACTGCTGGCAGAGTCTACAGAGGAACCCAGCCACAGGAACCACAAAGCTAGAACCTGGGAGACAGGCAGAGAGAGGTAAGTCAATGACAACAGAATCACACATGATAAAATCATAATTTGCAATATATAGCTAAATATATAACACTTACTAATGACTGATTCTGAATGGCTTTCATTTGACTATGGCAAGTCAGTGAGTCTTGTGTAATGACTCAGACAGTGCGTGTCCTCGTGTAGGGTGTGTCACTCACCGTACACTGTGTCAGGGTCAAACTCCTCCTCTTCATCTACATCCTCTAGTAGAGCCACCTCCATCTGGGTTGGCCAGACGTCCTGCCACACCAAATACACACATTACCAAATAGATCCATTACCAACAACGACATATATTATCTTCCTGAAACGTCTGTGTCTCCTAACAATATTGATGCTGGGGAAAAAGTGAATGTGCGCATGGGAGAAAGAGCAAGAGCTGGAAAAGAGACGTGGTGTGACTAGGAAAACAGACATCAAAACTCTTTAACCAGAGATCATTGTTTTCAAATACTGTAAAAAGAAAAGTGTTGTCTTGAAGACCAAGTTCATTTGCTTTTACTAGTGTTCCATTTGTACATGTGCATTTGCGGGGCACATCAAAAAAGAAACAGAATTCCCTTTCCCCTCCATGTCTCACTCGTGTTCCGCCTGCTCCTGCTACACAGGGTCCCTTTAGGCCTACAGAAATAAATGCTTCTAAAAAACAGTGGATATAAAAAACATACACAAGCTACATTCCATCCCAAATGATTGACTGAAGCTGGGAAATGTGTTCCAACAACTAGCTGCAGTTTTGGAATAATTACATCCATTCTATTTTTTTGCCTATATATATATATATATAGGCAAAAAAATTGAATGGATGTAATTATTCCAAAACTGCAGCTAGTTGTTGGAACACATTTCCCAGCTTCAGTCAACACATTTCCCAGCTTCAGTCAATCATTTGGGATATATATATATATGGCTACTTTGCAAACTGCAAACTGCTAGTGCCATTTACAATTAATTAGTCTAGGATATAAACCCCCTAAACATACAGGTTCCACAATGGCAATATGCAAAAAAATTTTTTATTTCTTTCAAAGAGCATATTGTCATCAGCTTCATTAAGCCTAGGTCTACTCACCAAACAGATGCAGTGACTGTAATTCATCCCCTTGCACTGTTCAATGTGGATTTAAAAAAAATCCTTTTAGAAAATTCCAAAGAACTGGCATAATAAACTGTCACATGTCGGTAGGGCAATATCAAAAAGACAGATTTTGGTTCGTAAACCAGAAAAGAAAATTCAACACACCAAATTGAGCCCCGAATCTTAAATCGCAGTAGTTGTTTTCTTGACTGAATATACGAGGCAATTTAGCAATTGGGATTTTCTATCTGTAATGGTTACGATAAATGAGGCATTGTTGTGCACTGTTGGGATACAGATAAATGCACACATTTATCCCAGTGTGGGACCTTATGTTCTAAAAAATATACACTACCGTTCAAAAGTTTGGGGTCACTTAGAAATGTCCTTGGTTTTTAAAGAAAAACACATTGTGTCCATTTTGCAGGTACTATTTAATGAAGCTGCCAGTTGAGGACTTGTGAGGCGTCTGTTTCTCAAACTAGACACTAATGTACTTGTTCTCTTGCACACCGGGGCCTCCCACTCTGATTAGAGCCAGTTTGCTCTGGTCTATGAAGGGAGTAGTACGAGATCTTTCGTTTTTTGGCAATTTCTCACATGGAAGTCTTCATTTCTCAGAACAAGAATAGACTGACGAATTTCAGAAGAAAGTGCTTTATTTCTGGACATTGAGCCTGTAATCCAACCCACAAATGCTGATGCTCCAGATACTCAACTAGTCTAAATAAGGCCAGTTTTATTACTTCTTTAATTAGCGCAAGTTTTCAGCTGTGCTAAAATAATTGCAAAATGGTTTTCTAATGATCAATTAGCCTTTTAAAATGATAAACTTGGATTAGCTAACACAACGTGCCATTGGAACACAGGAGTGATGGTTGGTGATAATGGGCCCCTGTACGCCTATGTAGATATTCCATAAAAAAATATTTTCTAAGCGACCGCAAACGTTTGAACGGTAGTATATATATTTTCCATTCCAAAAAATGATGTGAGTACTAATAACAGTAAAAAATAAAAAAGCCCATCCCCATGTGTGAAAAGGCGTGTACACGCATATGCCTAACCTTCCCATCGGAGCTGCCTTCGCCGCCATCTTCCATTTCCTCTTCGTCCCCCTCTTCCTCCTCACATGCCTCCTCCTCGTCTCCATCGTCTACAAAGCAACCTTGTGCATCCATGGCAACCAGTTCAGCCAAGGCCTTTGGCCCCCCCTCCTCCCGAAGCTGTAGTGAGAGGAGCACAGAACAGTGAATAAGGAGGGAATGGATTGACAAGGGTTAGGGCCCAAGTGGCACCCTACTTTCCCTATTTAGTGCACTACTTTCGACTAGGGACCATAAGGCTCTGGTCAAAAGTAGTGCATACTGTACGTAGGAAATAAGGGGCCACTAGGGACTCCAAAAATGTAATACATTTATTGGATTTCCAAGCTGCCGAGGCAGAGTATACACACACACACACACCTCGTCAACTCTCTGCTTGTGCCCCTGGGACTGCATGTGCTCCAGGAACAGGAGTGGGCTCCTGAAGTGCCTCTTGCAGACGGTACAGGAAGGATTGGAGGTGCGGCTGGCCAGCTTGTGCTCTCTGGTCCTGCGGTGCACCAAGACTGTACTGGTGTAGTGGATTTTGCAGGTAGCACACCAAAGCTGTGGGCCGGGTTTCTTCTCTCTGTGTTACACACACGCAGCTACATGAGTGGGAAGTTAAGTTCCTCTGCGTACACATCACAGACAAACTGAAACGATCCACCCACGTCAACCTCAGGAGGCTGAAAGAAAATGTGGCTTGTCACCTAAACTTTTTGCACAATTGAGAGCATCCTGTCGGGCTGAATCAGTGTGCTGTGGAATCAGTGTGGTGAAGAAGACGCAACAGCGCCTCTTCAACCTCAGGAGGCTGATGAAATTTGGCTTGTCACCTAAAACCCTCAAACCTTTACAGATGCACAATTGAGAGCATCCTGTCTGGTTGCAAGGCTCTCCAGAGGGGGGTGCACAATGCATCACCGGGGGCGAACTACCTGCCCTCCAGGACACCGACAGCACCTGATGCCACAGGAAGGCCAAAAAGATCAAGGACAACAACCACCCGAGCCACTGCCTGTTCACCCCGCTATCATCCAGAAGGCGAGGTCAGTACAGGTGCATCAAAGCTGGGACCGCGAGACTGAAAAACAGCTTCTATCTCAAGACCATCAGACTGTTAAACAGCCATCACTAACACTGCTACCAACGTACAGACTCAAATCATTGGCCACTTTAATAAATGGATCACTAGTCACTTTAATAATGCCACTTTAAATGTTTACATATCTTGCATTACTCATACCATCTACTGCATCTTGCCTATGCCACTCTGTCATTGCCCATCCATATATTTATGCATATATTCTTATTTCATCCCTTTGATGTGTGTATTAGGTAGTTGTGGAATTGTTATATTACTTGTTGAAACTTTAATGGGTTACAGAGTTAATGTATTGAGCTGTATCTAAAATATATTTTCTTTAGTTATTTACACATGTAATTGTATTAGAATTCGTGTGTTGGCGATTGAGAGAACTACACACATATTTCTGTTGTATTGGATTACGCTATTGACTGCACAAAGACAAACTATAGCAAAACTTTTTTCAACGGAAAACAAGTGTTTCTTATTGGACAATTTTAGGCAGACCCTTGCTGTTACAGTCAGTTGTTTAATTCGGTACCTATCGCCTAACTATTGGGTCTTACTTAAATCCCATTTACATGTCACCAACGTGCACTAGTACTGACCCGTCCTTGGAGGAGGAGCTGTCTCCGCAGCCTCCCTGCAGTGAATCCTGGACACGGGGCATCAGGGTGACCAGACAGGCGCTGGACATGTGTTGGATCTCCATCATCCTCTGCTGGTGGACCAGGCCGTTCATGTGGCTCTGGAAGTCCTAACGAGGAAGAGAGAGGGATACAGCGAGATGTGAAGAGAGGGACACAGAGGGATTCCTGTCTCATTAGCCTCGGGCTGACAGCTCAACCATGTGGCAGCTAATGAACTTGACTAACAGGGTCGCTGAAGGGTCAAGCTGAGTGCTTGCCTTGGACCATTCAAACGCAAACATTCCACTCTACACCCTCAGGGGGTACTCTACCTGCTGGTTGTGACAGGCCAGAGTGCAGATGTAGCAATAGAACTTGTTGGCAGCATCACCCCCCTCCTTGCCCTCTTCCTGCCCCCTTTCCAATGCCCCTGGGGCAGCCTTGCCCTCTGCCATGTCCTCCAGGCCTGGAGTGAATGCCTGGCTCTCACCACTCAGCTGCTCAGAGGCTGGCATGGCCGACACTCCACTCTGAACCTGCTCATACACAAGGACCCTCAGATCAGGTCATCTCACCTTCTGTGAGCAAAAATCAGTGCCCCGCTACCCATCTGGACTAGCACTACAATCACGGTTTAGGCTTCAGTAAAGCCCTCTGTAACAAATAAAACTCACCTCGGCTGCTCTGCTCTCCTCCATTGCCTCTGCAGTCACTGGTTCAGCTATGCTCCCACCCTCCTCCAGAATGACACAGTCTGTTATTGGAAAGAACAGGTGAGAACTAGTCCTACCAAGTCAAAAGGTGAAAGGCCAATGCTTAAGCCACAGAGATCTACCGATCTATGGTGTTCTGTAGATATGGCTGTAGCTCTGTGGGAGTAAGAGGCTTGGAATGGCTGCTGGAATGGTACACTATAGACAATAGTATGTGGACACCCCTTCAAATGAGTGGATTAGGCTATTTCAGCCACACCCGTTGCTGACAGGTCTATAAAAATCGAGCATACAGCCATGTAATCTCAATAGACAAACCTTGGCAGAAGAACGGCCCGTATGAAAGAGCTCATTGACTTTCAACATGGCAACGTCATAGGATGCCACCTTCCCAACAAGTCAGTTTGTCAAATGTCTACCCTGCTAGAGCTGCCCCGGTCAACTGGAAGTGCTGTTATTGTGAGGTGGAAACGTCTAGGAGCAACACCGGCTCAACCGTGAAGTGGTAGGCCACACAAGCTCACAGAACAGGACCACCAAGTGCCGAAGTGAGTGGCGTACAAAAATTGTCTGTCCGAGGCCTCCCAAGTGGCTTAGGGCATTGCATCGCAGTGCTAGCTGTGCCACTAGATCCTGGTTCGAGTCCAGGCTCTGCAATATCAAATGCACGAGTTACACCAGTAATGCACAATCCCTCCATCAGTGCTCAGACTGTCCGCAATAGGCTGAGAGGCGCTGGACTGGGGGCTTGTAGGCCTGTTGTATAAGGCAGGTCCTCACCAGACATTACCGGCAACAACATTGCCTATGGGCAAAAACCCACCGTCGCTGACGAGTCGCGGTTTTGTCTCAGTGGTGATGGTCGGATTCGTGTTTATTGTCGAAGAAATGAGCGTTACACAGACTCCTGTACTCTGGAGCGAGATCGATTTGGAGGTGGATGGTCCGTTATGGTCTGGGGCGATGTGTCACAGCATCATCGGACTGAGCTTGTCGTCATTACAGGCAATCTCAACTCTGTGTTACAGGGAAGACATCCTCCTCCCTCACGTGGTACCCTTCCTGCAGGCTCAGCCTGACAATGCCACCAGCCATACTGCTCGTTCTGTGCATGATTTACTGCAAGACAGGAATATCAGTGTTCTGCCATGGCCAGCGAAGAGCCCGGATCTTAATACCATTGAGCACGTCTGGGACCTGTTGGATCGGAGGGTGAGTGCTATGCCCATTCCCCCCCAGAAATGTACGGGAACTTGCAGGTGCCTTGGTGGAAGAGTGGGGTAACATCTCACAGCAAGAACTGGCAAATCTGGTGCAGTCCATGAGAAGGCAATGTACTGCAGTACCTAATGCAGCTGGTGGCCACACCAGATACTGACTGTTACTTTTGATTTCGACCCCCCCTACACATGATTAAGTTTGCTGAAAATAAAACACAGTTCACAGTGAGAGGACGTTTCTTTTTTGACATTTTTTTAAACTTTTGGTCATGTAGTGTATGAGAACACAAACCTCCAGGCTGGCAGTCAACCGGTGGGCTTTGATACTCTGCTGCACTCAGGACCCCGCCTGTCTCAGGAGGCTGCTCCACAGTCTCCTCTAACCTGGGACAGCGAAATAAAGGATACGTGTCACTACTAGCTGCTACCCTCCAAGGACTCATCACAGCATATAGATATTCTAATCTGAAGATATACATAAGCAAAACAAGAAAGAGGCTTGACAGCCACCAGCTCAGATTGTTGTGAAATAGTTTCTGTAGTTAGAAACAGGTAAGACTAGCATTCCTACAACATTACTTTGTTGAAATATAACTTCATATCTGAGAAATTAATTGCACCCAAATTGGCCATTTTCATTTTTAGGATTCATATAATCACTAAAAATAGTACCTAACCTCAGATTCGAAAAATACATCTAATAAAATAAATCTAGTAATCACAAAAACAATTGTCAAAAGCCACCAACGGACCCCCACACCCAACAACGAGTGTACAGTATCAGTTTATGTTTGACAATTAGTATGATGCTGCAGCGTGGAGTATGGTTTCTTCATCCTATGCAATGTATTCGTTCAGAGAAATTATTCATTTAAGTTGTTAGGTTTATGTCCCAACCTACATTCTGATATTACCAGGTTCTGACCACTAAATGGTGCTGTTCCTGCTATTAAGTGAAATAAAAATGTTTTAGATTCCCGTAACGTTAAAGGGATAGTTCACCCAAATTACATTATTTCCCTTACCTGTAAGCAGTCTATTGACAAGGTATGATGGCAAACAATGCTTTGGTTGTTTGCCACTGTTTCAAATACATATATTTTTTATTTTTTAGCATTTGTGGCACAAATCCAAAGCAAGTCAATGGTACCTATATTAGAATGTTCCTGCTTCATGTTAAAATCATCCTAAAGTACCCCCAAAATTGATTGTGTAAATCAATGACGCTACTTATTGATGATCTGGATATGAAGTGCGAAAATGCTAATATTAGGTATTAGATTTGTGCGACATACACAAAAAAAGTTGAAACAATGGCCAGGTAAACAAAACCGAAGCATGGGCTGCTCATTTTTTTTATAACAGTAGCACAATCGTCACAACATAGCCGGCAATGCCATCATCCTCTTTTACCACTTCAACAAATCTTTCCCAAACATTACTTTTCTGGCCCTCCCTTCTCTTTATGGTAAACGCTCCATTTTGCAGCTTTTCTTTTAATGAATTCAACTCTAACATGGTCCTTTTTGCCTCCGTGGATCGATGTTAACCGTTTCTGCCCGTTCCCAAAAGCATTAGGCGATTGGCATGTAGGCTATTTAGCACGCGTACAGTTAGGCCCTAAAGTTTACAGGCTTACTTACACATTAAATACCAGATAGCCTAAAATAATGAAAGAAAAACAGCAATGTAGGCTATAGATATACATTTCACAAAAATGATGAATCCATAAATGTAAGGTATTGTTTTCTTTACTCAACATGCCCACCACCTACATGCCCTTCATACACACAATATCTAATAACCCGAAATCTGCCCAGTTATGAGAACCCATGCATCACCAGCGTGGAGGGTCCGTGGGTGGCTTGTGGTACTATCAATTAGCTTAATTTCTCAGATATCAAATTATATCGCAACAAAATGTCGTTGTAGGAATGCTAATCTAATCTGTTTCTAAGTATAGAAACGATTTCAAAGCAATTTGATGGTGGGTGTCATGGCTTGCTGAAATAAAATGCAAAGACCCACGAGGAATGCATTTATTCAAACTCAAAACAGTACTACTTACACCTCTGTCCTCTGCTTCTTCAATGCTGGCTCCTCAGGCTCCGGTTGCACTGAAGGCTGTGCCTGTCCACCTGGCCCTCCCACTCTTCCATCTGCAGGAAGAGAGAGACAGGGCTGTCATGTGCTACTGTACCAACCACAGAATTACTGGTTTCACACCCACTCAAAAACAGAGAAGAAGAAATAGGAAAAGAGGAAGCAACCCCCCCCCCCAAAAAAAACACAAAAAGTGTTTTTTCATGCCTCAGATCTCACTAGCTGCAAATAAAACCTTAACAAATGATAACATGAGATGGCAACACCAGCTAGCAGTGAGTGTTCAGGTACGGTCCTACCTTTCAGAGCCTTATCATTGGTTTCCCCTGCTGTCCTGCTGGCTGCAGGTCGGCTAAATGTGCTCCCCAAGGCTCTCTGCTCATTTTCCCTCTTCCGATCCGGCTGCCGTGACCCGTAGTCCTACATGAACAGGGTGAGGCATTTGATCAACAATTCAACTGCTCTCTCAGCAATCAATGTGTGCAACAGGTATAGAGGACTCAAATGTTAAAGATTATAATATTGACCAATTCAGAATTTCCATAAGCAATTATCATCAAGTCTCCTCATTGTTTTGATACTGTGGGGCGAAACTATCTTAGCCAACAACTGAGTAAAACACAAAACTGTTAGCTTGTCAAACAGAAAGCTCAGAGCCTTGTAATTATCCATAGTTAAATAGAGGTTTGATTACATTGTTGTTGTTGTTGTTGTAGTAGCGGGAGTGGGGGTGGTAGTGTCGGGCAGGGAAGCCCATGTGGGGGTTCTTGATGGACATGCCCATGGGTACAGGGCCCATGAGAGAGGACCGGGCCCCTGCAGCAAAGAACTGGGTGAACTGCTGCCCACTCACCGCTGCAAAGCCCTGCATGCTACCTGGAGTGCCAGAGACAGGAGAGATAGAGGTAGGAAGAAAGTGCGAGAGGAGATGAGCATGAGGAGAAAAAAAAAATCATTGGTGGAAAAACTTTCAGCACTGGTGTAAAGTATTTAAGTAAAAATACCTTAAGTAGTACTTTAAAGTATCTGTACTTTACCATTTATATTTTTGACAACTTTTACTTTACTACATTCCTAAAGAAAATAATGCACTTTTTACTCCAACATTTTCCCTGACACCTAAAAGTACTTGTTACATTTGGACAGGAAAATGGTCCAAGACACACACTTATCAAGAGAACATCTTTGGCATCTGATGTGGCACTCACTCAACACAAATGCTTTGTTTGTAAATACAAAAACAAGACAATTGTGCTGTCTGGTTTGCTTAATATAAGAAATATGATACTTAAGTACATTTTACGAATTGAATTTAAAAATGGATACTTCAGTATATTCAAAAACAAATACTTTTAGACTTACTCAAGTAGTATTTTATACTAGGTGACTTTCACTTGAGTCATTTTCTATTAAGTTACCTTTACTTTAACTTAAGTATGACTATTGGGTACTTTTCCCACCACTTTTTCCAGCAGTAGGGTAGTGCCAGAGTTTCTATCAGGTGGTCTTTCGGAACTACAAGGCGTTCTACAGTCAGTGATAACAGTTATTAGAAACGGACAGCTTTTTCACGTACGCACCAGCTGTAGATAAAATTATGTACCACATTACCGAAAAAAAAAAATCTGTCGTTAATCTGTCGTTTTCTGACATTCTGAAATGCGCTCACCTTGCATCTGCTGCATCATTATAGCCCCTTGTAACATTGGGTTGGGGGCCATGATGGAGGCCCGAGTGGCCATGTTGACCACACGGGGAGGTGGAGGAGCAGGGCCTGGTACAGCCATGGCCCTGGTCATAACAGAGGGAATGGGCATTACTGAGCAGTATTTATATACTTAACAAAAATATTTAAAAAACATGCAACAATTTCAATGATTTTACTGAGTTAGTTCATATAAAGGATATCAGTCATTTGAAATAAACTCATTAGGCCCTAATCTATGGATTTCACACAACTTGGCCCCCCAAAAAGGCTTTATTAGACAGAAATTCTCCTCAGTTTCATCAGCATTCCGGGTGGCTGGTGTTAGAAGATCTTGCGGTTGTGAGGCAGGTTGGACATACCGCCAAATTCTCTAAAAAGATGTGGCAGCTTATGGTAGAGAAATTGACTTTCAATTCTCTTGCAACAGCTTGTGGACATTCTTGCACTCAGCATGCTCCCTTAAAACTTGAGACATCTGTAGCATTGTGTTGTGTGACAAAACTGCACATTTGAGGGGCCTTTGGTCCCCAGTTTAATCAGCTTCTTGATATGCCACACGTGTCAGGTGGATGTATTATCTTGGTAAAGGAGAAATGCTCACTAACAGGGATGTAAACACATTGCACAAAATGAGAGAAATAAGATTTTTTGTGCATATGGAACATTTCTGGGATCTTTTATTTCAGCTCATGAAACATGGGACCAACACTTTACATGTTGCGTTTATATTTGTTCAGTATATTTACACACATACAGCCAAAGTCAAACAATTGGCCACGTTCATTTCGATAACAAATACTATTAAAACATTCAATGTGGAGTGCGTTCAGCAGGACAGAACAGTTTCCAAAGTTTATTCCACAGAAACTACACTGTTCTGAATGACCATGGGTATATTAATTTAGACGAAGATAGTAGCAAACAATAGCAAAATGTTTTGCGATGGAAAGTGCGAGTTTCTATTGGATACAATCAGGTAGGTCCCTCCCGTTTAGTTCTCTTTACCTCTGTTGGCTTCAAGTTGTTTCCTAGTGAATAAACCCCGGGGTTGAAGAAGGTTGTGATTATGGGGGTGTGCTGCACAGGTTTTTGCAAATGGTCACACCATAACCACCACACTTAGCTAAGACACGTTTCTTTTCTCCAGAAACGCAAAAACAGTCTTACAAACCGTTACAGAACGTAGAGAAATGTTTCATTACCTGAACGCACCCCTGGAAAATTCAACCAAGATAAACTTCACACCACCTGCCTGATATATCAGCAACCAGTGGTGTAGCGGAGGGTATACAGCGTTTTTCTTTCTTTCAGTGAGCATTGCATATACTCACGTCTAAGACGGACCCCCATTAGTCGACTGGTAGATTGTTTTAGTAGAGCAGTAGCAAATATATATTTTTTCATGGTACAGTTGACACCGGTCTGACTTGCGCCAATCTCAGTAAACTAATACATTGCAGAGGCCGCGTGGATGGCACAGTCCAAGGGGAGTGTGGCTAAGATGCACGTCTCTCTCCAGAACATGCTCTCCCGCCAATTTGTTCAGTCATTGCTTCATAACTTCATCGTGTGAATTGTTTGTGTATATCAAATCCCCATTACACATATAACCAGCAGTACATTTTAATGTTAATTCCTAATCTACAATGTTCGTTTAGAGTAACTTCTGATAACGCATTCAATATATTATTCCAGTCTTACCTTTCAGAGTGGACACATTGTTTGCAGAACTCACAACCTATGCTACACTTGTGAGAAACAAGTTTTGGTTAATTTAATTCCATTTACGAGTTGTCAATTTAGTCATGGTCTTGTTTGGAGAGCTACTGTCAATGTTGAGAAAGGACTACGCTTAGAAGTAGGCCTTTAGGCTACCGGGCCTGAATGCAAATGTAGGCATAAATGTGGTTTACGCCATATCAATTATGTAGTACAATACAAAAATCATGTACAAAGTAGCCTACACAATCACAAATATATTTCATCCGCACACACCTAGATTCAGAGGAATCAGGCAACATTTCCCGCAAGAGAGCTTAACTGGTTGTCGCATTGAGCAGCTCACAGATTTGAACGACATCGGTAGGGTAGGAAAGATGTTTCAACTTATGATAATACCAGTAAATGCTAACTAAGGCAACAATGGGTCTGCAAAGCATTGAAAAAGGTTGGTCCAAAGTCAGTTTGATCTTTGCGATGCTCAACTCAGCCATCATGCTCTGTTTGAATATACTTGTAATTGTTTTTACCTTTATTTAACTAGGCATGTCAGTTAAGAACAAATTCTTATTTCCAATGACCCCCTAGGCACAGTGGGTCAGCTGCCTTGTTCAGGGGCAGAACGACAGATTTCCACATTATCAGCTCGGGGATTCCATCTTGTACCCTTACAGTTAATAGTCCACCGCTCTAACCACTAGGCTACCTGCCACCCCTAAAGGCTTTGCAGATAAAAACTTCCTTATTAAAAATGTTCACTGCAAAGTAGGCCTACCTGGCAGAATTTCATGATGATTTTTTAAAACTCTGCCACTACATTGGAGCCTACAGTACAGAAACCCCACTAGCCAAAAGGTCTCTTGCTAGGTGCACAATTGAATTAAAAGCAACTACACCCTCACCCATTTTGTTTCTTCCCCAGACCTAAAATATGTTATCCTGGTGTGTAGTGGTGATTTTAGCATTTTTTAAAATTGAACCTTTATTTAACCAGGCAAGTCAGTTAAGAACAAATTCTTATTTTCAATGGTGGCCTAGGAACAGTGTGTTAACTGCCTGTTCAGGGGCAGAATGACAGATTTGTACCTTGTCAGCTCAGGTGTTTGAACTTGCAACCTTCCGGTTACTAGTCCAACACTAACCACTAGGCTACCCTGCCACCCCTTGATGGGGCAAACTGAAAAGAAGCATGCCAGCAAAGCCAACAACACTAAACAATACATTAATTGCACCATAACAGTGACAAACCATACCCACATTAAGCTGTCCCAAAAGCAAAGTCCCAACACCTTACCACAGCTACACCTGGCTACCAGCAGAGCCTTGTCTGGCAGCAAAACAGTTCATTCAGTCTCATTTCCTGCCTTAGAAAAAAACATAGCTGATATTGCTGACTTGCTTAAAGAATTGTGGTTTCTACTGCCAATTGAGATGCACAAACTATGGCATAAGTGGACAACGAACAGATAGGAGGCGATCCGTAATTTTGACTAAGACATTAATGAGCGAGCTGTGATGGACGCAATCAGTATACAGTGGCTTGTGAAAGTATTCACCCCCTTAGCATTTTTTCTATTTGGTTGCCTTACAACCTGGAATTAAAATGTATTTGGGGGGGTTGTATCATTTGATTTACACATGTTAAATATTTTTTTATTGTGAAACAAGAAATAAGACAAAAAAACAGAAAACTTGCATAACTAGCATGCTTAACTATTCACCCCCCCCCCCCCAAAGTCAATACTTTGTAGAGCCACCTTTGCAGCAATTACAGCTGCAAGTCTCTTGGGGCATGTCTCTATAAAGCTTAGCACATCTAGCCACTGGGACTTTTGCCCATCCAAGGCAGCTTCTTCAAGTTGGATGGGTTCCACTGGTGTACATCAATCTTTAAGTCATACTACAGAATCTCAATTGGATTGAGGTCTGGGCTTTGACTAGGCCATTCCAAGACATTCAACTGTTTCCCCTTAAACCACTTGTGTGCTGCTTTAGCAGTATGCTTAGGATCCTTGTCCTGCTGGAAGGTGAACCTCTGTCCCAGTCTCAAATCTCTGGAAGACTGAAATAGGTTTCCCTCAAGAATTTCCCTGTATTTAGTGCCATCCATCATTCCTTCAATTCTGACCAGTTTCCCAGTCCCTGCCAATGAAGAACATCCCCACAGCATGATGCTGCCACCACCATGCTTCACTGTGGGGATGGTGTTCTCAGGGTGATGAGAGGTGTTGGGTTTGCGCCAGACATAGCGTTTTCCTTGAAGCCCAAAAAGCTAAATTTTAGTCTCATCTGACCTTCTTCCATATGTTTGGGGAGTCTCCCACATGCCTTTTGGCGAACTCCAAACGTGTTTGCTTATTTTTTTCTTTAAGCAACGGCTTTTTTTCTGGCCACTCTTCTGTAAAGCCCAGCTCTGTGGAGTGTATAGCTAAAAGTGGTCCTATGGACAGATACTCCAATCTCAGCTGTGGAGCTTTTCAGCTCATTCAGGGTTATCTTTGGTCTCTTTGTTGCCTCTCTGATTAATGCCCTCCTTGCCTGGTCCATGAGTTTTGTTGGGCGGCCCGCTCTTGGCAAGTTTGTTGTGGTGAAATATTCTTTCCATTTTTGAATAATGGTGCTTTGTGGGATGTTCAAATTTTCAGATCTTTTTCATAACCCAACCCTGATCTGTAATTCTCCACAACTTTGTCCCTGACCTGTTTGGAGAGCTCATTGGTCTTCATTGTGCCACCTGCTTGGTATTACGTCTTGCTTAGTGGTGTTGCAGACTCTGGGGCCTTTCAGAACAGGTGAATATATACTGAGATCATGTGACAGATCATGTGACACTTAAATAAAGTGCACCTGTGTGCAATCTAGCTTATGTGACTTCTGAAGGTAATTGGTGGCACCAGATGTTATTTAGGGGCTTCATAGCAAAGGGCGTGAATACATATGCACCCACCACTTGTCAGTTTTTTTTTGTGGAATTTTTTAAACAACTTTTTTCCCCTTCCATTTCACCAATTTGGACTATTTTGTGTAAAAAAAAAAAATACGATAAATTACAGGCTGTAATGCAACAAAATAGGAAAAATGCCAAGGGGGGTTGAATACTTATGTAAGGCACTGTAACTATTTGTCCAGCACTATTGAAATGTACAGCGACAGAATTCAGAACATGGGTCGTTCTGACAGTATTCTCCCTTAACACCAAGTCAGAACCGTAGGATAAAGGGGGCACATAAGCAGACAATTAAAGCTATTACAATAATCGATGACTACATTTCTCTAAAACAGGCTACATGTGCACCACCAAGATTGAACAATAGGCAAAATTATGATGGGAAAAGTGACCAAATGATTAGGGTGAGACACATGGGGTACTAACAGCTTACTACAAAACATACACTTAGTATGGCCGATGAGCACCAATACATTTGATCTGTAATTTCTCTTCATGACTAGGAATGAAAAGGATTTGACCGTAGATTGTAGACTTCATTCACGATGACTGTTAGTTTGCTAAGATTTTGAATGTATGTTGACATGATCAGTCCAATCAATGCTACTGTAGATATGTGATTTGATGTAATTTTATCTGTGGCCAATGACCTTGAGCCTTCTTGGAAGAGCACTTCAATATAACTCTGGCAGCACCCAAGAGGCTTGAGTTTTCTAGCTCTACCTTTCGATTTTGCAATGACGTACCGTCCCCATGAGTGACAGAATAATGAGCCAATCAAACCGTAACTATAAAACATTACCAACCCCTATTCTCCGTATTTTCTGAAGGCTGCCCCACCACCACAGAAAGCACTGAGCTAAGCTGAACCACCTGCATTTTGGAGCTGCCTTAAGAAAGCAAAAAAAAGAGACCAACTTTGTATGCGCCACCAGCCCTGTATGACGAGTCGCCACTGCCCGTGTGGTATAAGCATTGTTGGTGACTTAAAACAATTTTTTTATTCTATAAAACAAATACATTTTGAGAGTGAAAACCTTAAAACTATAGGAAAACCTAGAATTTTTACACACGGCGCCATTCCGCTGCTGGGCGGGCTGTTTTTGCAAAATTAGAGTATAGCAGCACCCGTTGAATATGACTGGTATGCGTAAACTTGGGCAAAAAAAATAAAGTAAATTGCCAGAAGCACAGTTATTAACATGAAAACAGCCTAACCAACTCTGCTAGGGTGAGTAAAATGGTCAAAGTTCTCTCATTTGTGTCTGGAAGTAGCTAGCAAGCTAGCCAATGTTAGCCGGTTAGAGTGCTGGGCCAGTAACCGAAAGGTTGCTGGATTGAATCCCCGAGCTGACAAGGTAAAAATCTGTAGATCTGCCCCCGAGCAAGGTAGTTAATCCACTGTTTCCCGGGAAAGGAAGACGTGGATGGTGATTAAGGCAGCCCACCGCAACTCTCTGATTCAGAGGGGTTGGGTTAAATGCGGAAGACATTTCAGTTAAAGGCATTCAGTTGTACAACTGACTAGGTAACCCCTTTCCTGTTAGCTTGGGTGCTTGACTGCCGTTGTGAGGTAAAAACGCTCGGATCAACCCTTCTCCTTTGGAAGGCCAAGAGGTTCTAATCGTCATACCTGGTACACGTCTTAACACTTGTAATTCAAATTTCTCACGTGCTTTTTTTCAAGTGCCAAATGTCATTTTTTGTACACATGATTTTTTCCCACCTGTCCAGTGTGTTCACAGGTGATTTGAAAGCTTGTTATGGGCATTTTTACACACATTCATTGCACCTGTTCAGTGTGCATTTACAGGTGATTAGATTGTTTGAATATCGTACCTTCAGACGCATGAAATTGTGCCACAGCACACGTTCTGAATGCCTGTGTAGTAACAGGTACATTTCGTTGTAGCCCTTCCAGACTCAATTTCCGGGAGTTTGACTTTAGGCCCATTGTGATGAATCGCTTACTCGGGGAGGGAGGGAGAGGTTTCTGAATATGGGTCAAATTGTTAACAATAGTAAATTACATTATAAAACATTTTAATTCAGCCTTTGTGGTTTGGAAAGTTTAGTGACTATTGCTTTAATTTATTCATCAAACAAACGGGTTTGGAAAAGTAGATAATTGCCACAACAATCCCATCTGGTGGATGGAACCTGTCATAATTATTACTTAATTTTTTTGATTTTATACTTAGCTTGATACTTTAGACAAGGAAAAAGTATGGATAGCTAATTCAAATGAAAAAAAAAAAAATGTGAGTTTTTTTCAATACATACAAATAAACAAAAAAATAATAATGTGACGTTAGCTACAAAATAAGCTGTTTTCGAACAGGTGTAATGAACGCGTGTAAAATGTGCCCATAACAAGCGTTCTGATCATCTGTAGAGACACATCAACTGTAAATGCACACTGAACAGGTGTAATGAACACCATACCAAGTGTTCAAATCACCTGTAAACACACACTGAACAGGCGAAAAAAAAAGACATTTGACACATAAAAAAAAAAATCGGGTGAAAAATTATAATTCTAAGTGTTAAAACGTGTTCCGGGTAAAATTATTAGAATCTCTTGGCCTTCCATATTCTTGGCCTTCCAGAACGTCCAGTGCTCATAGAACGAAACGCTCCTAATTAACTTACGACCCGGAGCGCACTCTGATAGCGGTGGCAATTTCCTTAGTAGGCCTGCTGATCCACGACCTCGAGTTCACATTTCTTACCGTCCTCCTTGGTGGTGATGATGATGATGCCTGGGTGCATGGTGCGATGGAGGCGGTTGTGGTGGCGCAGGCGGCGGCGGTGGAGGGGGTTGCTGGAACAGTTGCTGAAGCTGCCGCAGGTGACGGTGAAACTGTTGCTGTTGTTGTTGTTGCTGCTGCTGCTGCTGATGGTGGTGGTGTGGGTTAAACATTCCGGCGTTGTGTTGTTGGTGTTTAATGCTAAACTACGTGTGTCCGTGCTTGTTTGCAGAAAAGCCTGTTGACGACACCTTCTCGGGTCAGGTCAGGATCTTGGTCAAGGAAAAACAAAGCGTTTGATAATAATCTGATCCACAATAAACCTCTAATCCAGCTAACGTTTTCATACTTAGTATACAGTACATTGCTACGTTTGTTAGCAACGACGCTATGGATGAAATAGCTAGCTATGTGTTTTTTGTAGCATGTGGTTTCTAGCTAACATTAGCTAGCCAGCAATAGCAAAACTAGTCAATGTCCACCCTCTCCGGATAACATAACTAGCTATCTAGCCTAGCAATTGGGCCTAGGATTAGCTAGTTATTTTTTGGCTAACAAGCAGTTTAGCTAGTTGAGATAACATTTAATCGGAATAATCAATGGTAGTTACATTTCAATTACACGGTGTATTACCATTATTTGTATCATATTAACGTTACCTACTTTATAACGGAATGAATTCTTTTAGAAGGGCAAGTTAGCGACGGTCTGCCTCCTGTTGAAAGTTAGCAGCGATTGTTCCGTTGAGACTGCGCACTTGGTACCTGTGTTTTACTGGGATGCGCACTCTGATTGTCGTTAATAGGCGTGTGTCGCCCTCTTTCACTTAGGAGGCTGAAGTACAGATGACGTCGTTTAACCAATTCAGCACCATGGACAGATCAACACTGCCTTCCAAACCAATGCCTACCAAACATAATCAACATTGGCATAACACAATATGATATAGCTAGTATAAGTGTGTCAACATAGCCTATTTAGAAATAGCTGCATTGCTTACATAGCCTGTATTTTCTATTTCGTACAGCATAGCCTAGTACAAGAGAGAGAGCACACGAAGCCTAGGGGTGCAATTCTGTTGAGCTAGATCTCCGTGGTGCATGCGCGTCGGTGCAGGGATGTCAGCGTATTCTGAGAAGAGATCATCCCTCGGTGCTGCGTGGTAGAGAGCTGAACATAGCTGTATAAGAGAGTGGGGAGAGGAGAAGCGTTCTGTGTAGAGGGAACACTGGGGAATCGTAATCAATGAGGGTGCAAGCAAAATTAAAATAGAAGGCGTATTCCAAACTTTGAAACACCTTTCACGGAAGGGTGATAAGGGCCAAGGACCGAGAGAAACGTTTTCCCTCATTTAATTATAATCTGTAAAGGAGCGACATATTCCCTTGCAATCATGGGGAACCGGGGGATGGAAGACCTTATTCCTCTGGTGAATAAAATGCAAGATGCCTTTTCGGCCATCGGTCAAAATTCTCAGTTGGACCTGCCTCAAATTGCTGTGGTTGGCGGGCAGAGTGCAGGGAAAAGCTCGGTGTTGGAGAACTTCGTTGGGAAGTAAGTGGTTTTGTGTTTTTGGACGCAAATGCATCTCTCCGTTATCAAAGTCTCCTAGGCTGCAATGGTTCTTGCAAACCTACCCATCCCCATCCTTCCTTTCCATTGGCTTAGCTCCAGCCATGAGATCCATTGGATAACTTTAACATGATATAGAATGTCTTAAATAAAGATGATTTGCTGCAATTATTGTCTTAGAATCACCAGTCACTCTTCGAGAGTAGCCATGATGGAATCTAAACATATTATTTGGTTACATAAAACCTTCCCTGTAGTCCACAGGCTAATTGCTGCAGTATGTACTGGTAGAGTACCAAACCAAAATGGACGTTTTGATTTTCTTGTTGGTGCTCCCTATTATAAAATCATTGTATATATTTATAAACAATATTAATTGCAATATTTCTTGGCGAATTCTTTATTTCCTATATGGTACTATTTTCAATGTTTGTCACAGTGCAAATCTACATTACATATAAAATAATCCCTCACTATTTGGCATTTCCTTTGATATTACAAATAGCCTATTGTATAATGGAGGTTACCAGTTCTTACAGACATCATAAATGTACCGGTTTAAAGGGGGTCGAATGGGGTGCGCATTTCCCTCCATTCTCAGTTTTTCCACCTTGCCCTCAGGGCTCATAGCACATTGGAGGCCAAGGCTCCATATGTAGGGCCTTGTAAACACACAATTCCAACAAGAAAGCTTCATGTGTGGTTGTTTTTCAGACAGGGTTTCAATTTTGTCATTCATTAACCAAACACTCAGCCCACAAAATATAGATATTATGTGTATCTGATACACACCTGGTGTGAGATATGAATAGACTACATAACATGTTTTTCGTGGCTAGTTAATTATGTCATAGTCCCTGTCATAGACCCTCTCATGGAGTTGATGATGGATAAACCGCATATCTTCAGGGACACAACCCCGCTATACTCTGCAGTATGACCTTGCGAAAATACATAGAGAGGGGAGAGAGAGTCGCTCTGAGCCCTTCGTCTTCAGCTCCCCATCCATCTGTTAGTGCTTAGCTAGGCTGCTGCACCCGCTCAACACCAGGCAATGATACAGATGAAGGATCTTAATTTGATCACTATTTTGTTGCTGAGAATTTTCCTGCACATAAGAAATGCAAACCTGTAGTGTATTCAAGGTTTAAAAAGGCTTCTAAAGGTTGTAATTTCCACTTTAAAATGTCAGACTAGATTTGCCCTAACGAAAAATGTGTCAACACCTACAAAGAATCCCCATGAATTATAATCCGCATAATATATTTCATGTTGCTGCAGGATTATTAACTCCTACCAAGGCAGGGACATAATACAGCAACTACCCTGAGACTTATTATATGGATTGGGGCATCACGTCCCGTAGCCATTTCCTTGGTCATTCCAGGTCATATCACAACCAAATGTACAGTGCCTTGCGAAAGTATTCGGCCCCCTTGAACTTTGCGACCTTTTGCCACATTTCAGGCTTCAAACATAAAGATATAAAACTGTATTTTTTTATGAAGAATCAACAACAAGTGGGACACAATCATGAAGTGGAACGACATTTATTGGATATTTCAAACTTTTTTAACAAATCAAAAACTGACAAATTGGGTGTGCAAAATTATTCAGCCCCTTTACATTCAGTGCAGCAAACTCTCTCCAGAAGTTCAGTGAGGATCTCTGAATGATCCAATGTTGACCTAAATGACTAATGATGATAAATACAATCCACCTGTGTGTAATCAAGTCTCCGTATAAATGCACCTGCACTGTGATAGTCTCAGAGGTCCGTTAAAAGCGCAGAGAGCATCATGAAGAACAAGGAACACACCAGGCAGGTCCGAGATACTGTTGTGAAGAAGTTTAAAGCCGGATTTGGATACAAAAAGATTTCCCAAGCTTTAAACATCCCAAGGAGCACTGTGCAAGCGATAATATTGAAATGGAAGGAGTATCAGACCACTGCAAATCTACCAAGACCTGGCCGTCCCTCTAAACTTTCAGCTCATACAAGGAGAAGACTGATCAGAGATGCAGCCAAGAGGCCCATGATCACTCTGGATGAACTGCAGAGATCTACAGCTGAGGTGGGAGACTCTGTCCATAGGACAACAATCAGTCGTATATATTGCACAAATCTGGCCTTTATGGAAGAGTGGCAAGAAGAAAGCCATTTCTTAAAGATATCCATAAAAAGTGTTGTTTAAAGTTTGCCACAAGCCACCTGGGAGACACACCAAACATGTGGAAGAAGGTGCTCTGGTCAGATGAAACCAAAATTGAACTTTTTGGCAACAATGCAAAACGTTATGTTTGGCGTAAAAGCAACACAGCTCATCACCCTGAACACACCATCCCCACTGTCAAACATGGTGGTGGCAGCATCATGGTTTGGGCCTGCTTTTTTTCAGCAGGGACAGGGAAGATGGTTAAAATTGATGGGAAGATGGATGGAGCCAAATACAGGACCATTCTGGAAGAAAACCTGATGGAGTCTGCAAAAGACCTGAGACTGGGACGGAGATTTGTCTTCCAACAAGACAATGATCCAAAAACATAAAGCAAAATCTACAATGGAATGGTTAAAAAATAAACATATCCAGGTGTTAGAATGGCCAAGTCAAAGTCCAGACCTGAATTCAATCGAGAATCTGTGGAAAGAACTGAAAACTGCTGTTCACAAATGCTCTCCATCCAACCTCACTGAGCTCGAGCTGTTTTGCAAGGAGGAATGGGAAAGAATTTCAGTCTCTCGATGTGCAAAACTGATAGAGACATACCCCAAGCGACTTACAGCTGTAATCGCAGCAAAAGGTGGCGCTACAAAGTATTAACTTAAGGGGGCTGAATAATTTTGCACGCCCAATTTTTCAGTTTTTGATTTGTTAAAAAAGTTTGAAATATCCAATAAATGTCGTTCCGCTTCATGATTGTGTCCCACTTGTTGTTGATTCTTCACAAAAAAATACAGTTTTATATCTTTATGTTTGAAGCCTGAAATGTGGCAAGAGGTCGCAAAGTTCAAGGGGGCCGAATACTTTCGCAAGGCACTGTAAATTAACTCATTTGGAGATACATTATTAAAGGGATACTGTGAGATTCTGGAAACCATTTTTCTGTGTCTGCGTGCAGCACAAAGGAAATTAGCATACGATAGCGTACCTATAGACATCCAGTCATTGTGCTAACGGTAGTTAGAATTGGCTCGCAAAATTACCTTTAACTTCTACATGCAGTCGCAGAGACATAAAATGGTATCCATGAGTTCCTCGGACTCTAGGTAAGTAGAAAAATGGCTTAATTGCCAGAATCTCACAGTATCCCTTTAAACATATCCTTGCACACTGCAATACATGAAGAATGAAATTCATTTCTGTGCAATTGAATCTGCATCCACCACCAATATGGGATGTGAACGCAAACTTTGCCACATGGTGCAAAGCTAATTTCATTCAGTGATGTTGATTGTTGCTTGGCACCTGTGTTAGCCTTTGATTGCTTGATACCCATTACAGATAAACAGTACATTAATAGCTTTCCATTGTTTGTTAACACAGTGCAATGTGAAATATAGGTCAGTCGGAGTAATAACCGAGAAATGGTCTTGTCAGCATCTTAGATGTTCTAGTGATTGAGGTCCACTCCACTGTTAACAGCCCTGTTTAGGCTCCCTTTGCACCAGTCATCAGTATAGTGGGAATTATGGCCAAAACACCCTGACCATCTAATCATTATCTTAAATGTTCTTACTCACTTCCTTCAATAATAAGGCTATAGATAGTCACGTTAACTATGATCATTACAGACAGCAATAGTAATGGCATCTTTTTGTAGGTGCCAACGGAGGCTCCGCCATGGCTCATTGACCAAAGCCAATGGCGAATTTTTTTTTTTTTTTTTAAATGCCGAAAATAAGGTCTGTGGTAAACACAGGCTTAGGAGATCTTATATGCTTTGTTCTGTGAGATAATCTCCATTAGCTAACATCCCCTTTTGTGAATTTTGAAGCATTTATGCAATCAAAACAAGTCAAAAGCTAACGATGTGCTAACATGTAAAAAATAAAACGTACACCTCAGGTCGCAAGCCTTTGACGTCTAGCTAACAGGCTTAGCTTACTTTATCAGACGTACTCAAAGTCTCCTCTGGAAAACATTGTTTGGGAACCAATAACACTAGCACCATCCTGCTGAAGAGATATGGTTGTAGCCTGGAGGAAAACAATCATTGCGTTTTTGTTCAAGCTGGTGAGCAGAAAGCTAACTAAGCTAACTATCTTTTTGACAGACTAGTGTAGTGTAGACTAGTTTTCATGGTCGGCATAGTGACATGAGACATTTTGCTACTAATGTTGGAGTTAAATTTCTCTGGCAAACCCTGACATTTGTAGCTGAAATAGTTGGCATTAAGTAGGAGTAGGGGATAATGTAATGTCAGTCTGCTCTTCCTGACCAGCTGCACTGACGTCATCTGGGTCTTCTTGATCACAGGCTACTGCCACACCCCCTCCCTGCTGTTTTCTATTATGTAGTTATTCCCTCTGCAAGGCAAACTAACAACCGAAATGTCAGTATAGAGACAAAGTGGAGTCACAATTCAACGACTCAGACACAAGACGTATGTGGCAGGGTCGACAGACAATCACGGACTACAAAATGAAAACCAGCCACGTCGCGGACACTGACGTCTTGCTTCCAGACAAACTAAACACCTTCTTTCCCCGCTTTGAGGATAATACTGTACAGTGCCACGAGGTGGCCCGCTACCAAGGACTGTGGGCTCTCCTTCTCCGTGGCCAACGTGAGTAAGACATTTAAACATGTTAACTCTCGCAAGGCTGCCGGCATCCCTAGCCGCGTCCTCAGAGCATGCGCAGACCAGCTGGCTGGTGTGTTTACGGACATATTCAATCTCTCCCGATCCTAGTCTGCTGTCCCCACATGCTTCAAAATGGCCACCATTGTTCCTGTACCCAAGAAGGCAAAGGTAACTGAACTAAATGACTATCGCCCAGTGGCACTCTCTTCTGTCATCATGAAGTGCTTTGAGAGACTAGTCAAGGATCATATCACCTCCACCTTACCTGTCACAATAGACCCACTTCAATTTGCTTACCGCCCCAATAGGTCCACAGATGATGCAATTGCCATAACACTGCACACTGCCCTATAACATCTGGACAAGAGGAATGCCTATGTAAGAATGCTGGTCATTGACTATAGCTCAGTATTCAACACCATAGTACCCTCAAGCTCATCATTAAGCTAGAGGCCCTGGGCCTCAACCCCAACCTGTGAAATTGTGTCCTGGACTTCCTGACAGGCCACCCCCAGGTGGTGAAGGTAGGAAACAACACCTCTACTTCGCTGATCCTCAACACTGGGGCCCCACAAGGGTGCATGCTCAGCCCCCTCCTGTACTCCCTAATCACCCATGACTGCATGGTCATGCATGCTTCCAAATCAATCATCAAGTTTGCAGATGACACAACAGTAGTAGGCTTGCTTACCAACAATGACGAGACAGCCTACAGGGAGGAGGTGAAGGCACTCGGAGTGTGGTGTCAGCAAAACAACCTCTCACTCAACGTCAACAAAATAAAGGAGATAATCGTGGACTTCAGGAAACAGCAGAGGGAGCACCCCCCATCCTTATCGACGGGACAGCAGTGGAGAAGGTGGAAAGTTCCTTGGTGTACACATCACGGACAAACTGAAATTGTCTACCCACACAGACAGTGTGGTGAAGAAGGCACGACAGTGCCTCTTCAACAAATTTGTCTCGTCACCTAAATCCCTCACAAACGTTTACAGATGCACAATTGAGAGTATCCTGTCGGGCTGAATCATTGCCTGATACAGCAACTGTACCGCCCACAACCACAAGGATCTCCAGAGGGTGGTGCGGTCTGCCCAACGCATCACTGGGGGCAAACTACCTGCCCTCCAGGACACTAACAGCACCCGATGTCACAAGAAGGCCAAAAAGATAATGAAGGACAACAACCACCCGAGCCACTCCCTGTTCACCCCGTTACCATCCAGAAGGCGAGGTCAGTACAGGTGCATCAAAACTGGGACCGAAAGACTGAAAAACAGCTTCTATCTCAAGGCCATCAGTCTGTTAAACAGCCATCACTAACACAGAGAGGCTGCTGCCTACATACAGACTTGAAATCATTTGACACTTTAATAAATGGATCACTAGTCACTTTAATAATGCTGTTGTAATAATGTTTACATATCTTGCATTTCTTATATATATATACTGTATTTTATACAATTTTATACCATCTATTGCGTCTTGCCTATGCTGCTCTGTCATTGCTCATCCATATATTTATAGGTATATATTCTCATTCCTTTCCTTAGATGTGTGTGTATTAGGTAGTTGTTGTGGATTTGTTAGATTACATGTTAGATATTGCTGCACTGTCGGAACTAGAAGCACAAGCATTTCGCTACACTCACAATAACATCTGCTAACCATGTGTATGTGACCATTACATTTGATTTGATTAGATTTTTGACACACTCTCTCACTGTCAATCCTACTCTCACTGAAACAATCATTTAATGCTCTCTCTACTGGGGCCTTGCTGTAATCTGTTGGCCTTTGGATTTTTAATAGAAATTATCAGCGTGTAGCAGGGATGGGGCTCATTTTGTAGATGCAGACAGAGACAGTCTCTGTCTGTCTGGATGTGTGGACATACAGAGTACCCTACTGTTGGCACTGGGGTTTCCTGATAACTTGGAGAACATCAGACAATGTTGTGTCAGTCCATTCACTCCCCTGACCCCGTGGTGTCATCATTGGCATTACAGGGATCTGTTGAAACACTGAACGATTAGAGGAGTGAGAGAGAGAGAGATTCAGGCCACAGGGTATTATGAAAGTAACATCTCTGTCATGAGAGGTACATAATGCTGTCACAATAATTACATGATATAGGATGGAAAATAGTGATGACTGCTTCTAACACTGACATTATACAGCCATGACAACAATCATAGCTTTTTGCTGATCAATTATGAGTTTCATCTTGCATTCAGATATCCTGTAGAGGCACATTTTCCCATTTCCCATTTAGATTTTGTCATTTCTCAATGTTTGTCCTTGATATGCTGACTTGCAGGAGATGTAAAATGACTATTCAAGAAACAGTCATAGCACTAGTTCAATTCTCTGTACACCATAGTGGAATATTCAGTATACATTTCTCACAAATCAATACAAGAGAAAAATAAACAATATCTTTGTAATAATAGCACATAGCAGGTCTGGTTATGAGTTAACTCATAATGACTGTAGAACTCATCATTATCCCCCAGGCACAGCCTCCCAGCATTGATATTTCTGGTGGGTGTGACAGCCTTAGGTTTGGTGAGATGCTCTGTGAATTACAAGTACACATAACAGACAGTCACTTATATGAAAGGCAAATGGCACTATTAGGACTTGGATATTTGTCCTTGTCCTGTCCTTAGCCCCAGACCCCTGTGCTGCCGTAAGGGAACAGCATCGCAGTAGAGATGTGACACACTATAATGCAATACAGTTTATGTCATACACAAAATGGCCTCCCAGTGTATTTCCTGGAAGCTGCCGGACCCCATATCTGTCAATCATGTCCTCTGATTGGCATGCCGGGCCTGGTTTTTTTACAGCTATTGGCTGATTTTAGGGGAGAAGATGACAGGTGTCCGTAAATCAATGCGCACTTCCTCCTTTCTCTTGCTCTCTCCCTCTCCATCTCCTCCTATGTGTTTAATTAGCACAGAACCACCATCATCACAGAGCAGGGCCCTGCACTAGCTCCCAAACTCTGACACAGAAGTCAAACAGCTGGGCCATACTTCAGTAGAAGTCTCAGTTAAATCTCTGATCCAGGGCAAGGTTTCCTTTTCTAGTCTTGATAATTAGGACCAGGACATCTGGATAAATCAGATCACAGACCAGTTTATAGAGGAGTACCACCACCACCACTATAACTGGATTGCTATATGATTTTATCCATTGGTGGTAATACTCTAGGTATAAGGTGCATTTGGAAAGTTTTCAGAGCCCTACATTTTTTTCACATTGTGTTACGTTACAGCCTTATTCTAAAATAGATTTTTAAAAAATGTTTTACTCATCAATCTACACGCAATACCCCATAACCTGAAAACAGGTTTTTATAAAAAAAAAAAAACAGAAATACCTTCATATAGCTATTCAGACCCTTTGCTATGAGACTCGAAATTGAGCTCAGGTGCATCCTGTTTCTATTGATCATCCTTGAGATGTTTCTGCAACTTGATTGGAGTCCACCTGTGGTAAATTCAATTGATTAGACATGATTTGGAAAGGCACACACCTGTCTACATAAGGTCCCACAGTTGACAGTGCATGTCAGAGCAAAAGCCAAGCCATGAGGTCGAAGGAATTGTCCTTAGAGCTCCAAGACAGGATTGTGTCGAGGTACAGATCTGGGGAAGGGTACCAACACATTTTTGCAGCATTGAAGGTCCCCAACAACACAGTGACCTCCATCATTATTAAATGGAAGAAGTTTGGACTCTTCGTAGATCTGGCCGTCCGGCCAAACTGAGCAATTGGGGGAGAAGGGCCTTGGTCAGGGAGGTGACCAAGAACCCAATGGTCACTCTGACAGAGCTCCAGAGTTCCTCTGTGGAGATGGGAGAACCTTCCAGAAGGACAACCATCTCTGCAGCACTCCACCAATCAGGCATTTATGGTAGTGGCCAGACAGAAGCCACTCCTCAATAAAAGGCACATGTCAGCCTGCTTTGAGTTTGCCAAAGGGCACCTAAAGGACAGACCATGGGAAACAAGATTCTCTGGTCTGATGAAACCAAGATTGAACTCTTTGGCCTGAATGCCAAGCATCACGTCTGAAGGAAACCTGGCACCATCCCTACGGTGAAGCATGGTGGTGGCAGCACCATGCGGTGGGGATGTTTTTCAACGGCATAGACTGGGAGACTAGTCAGGATCGAGGGAAAGATGAATGGATCAAAGTACAGAGAGATCCCATATGAAAACCTGCTCCAGAGTGCTCAGAACCTCAGACTGGGGCGAAGGGTCACCTTCCATCAGAACAACGACCCCAAGCACACAGCCAAGACAACGCAGGAGTGGCTTCTGGACAAGTCTCTGAATGTCCTTGAGTTTCCCAGCCAGAGCCCAGACTTGAACCTGATTGAACATCTCTTGAGAGACGCTCCCCATCCAACCTGACAAAGCTTGAGATCATCTGCAGAGAAGAATAGGATTAACCAAGCTTGCCAAGCTTGTAGCTTTATACTCGAGGCTGTAATCACTGCCAAAAGTGCTTCAGCAATGTACTGAGTAAAGGGTCTGAATACCTATGTAAATATGACATTTCAGTGTTTTATTTTTACAACATTTGCAAAGATTTCTGAAAACCTGTTTTTGCTTTGTAATTATGGGGTATTATGTGTAGATTGATGAGGAGAAAAAAATGATTTAATCCATTTTAGAATAAGGCTGTAACGTAACAAAATGTGGGAAAGGTCTAGAGGTCTGAATACTTTCTGAATGCATTGTATAAGGAATATTACTGATTGTAAGATGACAAACTGTGCATATGTTCAATCTAACAAAATAAAACTCACATATTACTGTTTGATGGCATCAAGGCAGGCTTCAAATCAAGTGAATACCTTCTAATACAGGGGAAGATGCTGTCAGAACTAAACTCAAAAGAGATGCGTTTGGGCAGAATCAATCAAGTATAATTAGGAGGTGCAAGGCTGGAGAACAGTGATTGTTTCACATAGTGAACCGACAACAATATCCATAAAACTTCATTATGGAGAATGTAGGAGGCAGGCTGCGTTGTGGCCACCAGACAAACAAACAAAGGAATCATCATTCACCAGGAACCTCATAGTGGAGACGTCACACAAACTGTTATCCTATCACGGTGGCCCCTGAGAGGACCTAATGTGCCTAAGGGACAGTTGGGGAACAGACACCAGTTATAAACATTATGGTGCAATTCCTCCGACGGTTGATACCTCAATGATTAGTTTAATTTTTCCCTCATATCTCACCTGCCCCTATCAGATGAACAGGGGTTGGTTGATGGCTGTTTATTGTACAGAGCCTGTCCTTTTCTCTGAGGCTGCTTTCAGGACCTAGGAGAGCTCTTCAGAGGAATGACACACAACAGTAGACCCACAATAGCAACTCAATCAGGGAGTACTGCCGTAGACAGACTATCACAGTGATCTCTGGCCCGAGTTGTCACCTGGGGGATTCAAGACCCTGCATCAAAACTCCTAAGACTTTAAAGGTACTGTAAGTTCAGATCAGCATGAATGTGCAAGTGAGCTCTAGCTTTTGTCTATTATAGTCACTTAGATAATATTGCTCTAGATATGTGCCTCATCGTCAAATAAGTTATTAATTGAAAGTTATGTGAATATCTTTTTCTCAGATCTCAGATTTCTCCAATTTCTACTGATGCAGCTGTTCTAGTTCAAAGAAGTGCTTACTGCATAGTAGGTTGCACTGTTCTCTGGAGAACCCCGTTTAAGAACCCACCTTTACTAGAGTGCTGGTGCTTGCAGCATTTAGCACATCAGACTGGAATACTTACCTAGGATAGTCTCTTTTGCAGCATAGGATTCCTCTCATTTACTGATGAGGCTAAAAAAAATAATCTCCACTAATCTTCAATCCAATAGACTATTGCAGGACGGAATGATATGAAATAATATGAAGAATGCAAAATGCAAGGGATTATCTGTATCTCAACAAAGGAAGAACAGCATGGGCTGGAGTATGGGCCCTAGCTATCTTTTTCTAATGCTAATTGTAGTTTGTGAGAGTGGAGAGATACTGTAGTGTAAAAATATATCCCTTTACTGATTGACTGACACGCAGAGATGAGGGGCTACATGCTGGCTAGTGCTGCTGGGAAGTATAGTCTAATTTGGTGATTTATTGATTATCAGCATTGTTTTATGTTATCCCATTGAGAGATGTATCACTGTATTTTCACTTATTTTATCATCTCATTTATGTCTGCCTATTATTGTTGATGAAGGGTGGGCCTAGTTCAACAGTTGATGAAAGGTGGGCCTAGTTTTACAGTTGATGAAGGGTGGGCCTAGTTCTACAGTTGATGAAGGGTGGGCCTAGTTCAACAGTTGATGAAGGGTGGGCCTAGTTTTACAGTTGATGAAGGGTGGGCCTAGTTCAACAGTTGATGAAGGGTGGGCCTAGTTCTACAGTTGATGAAGGGTGGACCTAGTTTTACAGTTGATGAAGGGTGGGCCTAGTTCTACAGTTGATGAAGGGTGGACCTAGTTTTACAGTTGATGAAGGGTGGGCCTAGTTCAACAGTTGATGAAGGGTGGGCCTAGTTCTACAGTTGATGAAGGGTGGACCTAGTTTTACAGTTGACGAAGGGTGGGCCTAGTTCTACAGTTGATGAAGGGTGGACCTAGTTCTACAGTTGATGAAGGGTGGACCTAGTTCTACAGTTGATGAAGGGTGGACCTAGTTTTACAGTTGATGAAGGGTGGACCTAGTTCTACAGTTGATGAAGGGTGGACCTAGTTCTACAGTTGATGAAGGGTGGACCTAGTTCTACAGTTGATGAAGGGTGGACCTAGTTCTACAGTTGATGAAGGGTAGACCTCGTTCTACAGTTGATGAAGGGTGGACCTAGTTCTACAGTTGATGAAGGGTGGACCTAGTTCTACAGTTGGCTATGCCTTGTGTACAATATTGTTTTTAGGATAGCTGATAGAAGCAGTTGTATCATTTTTTGTTGAATGTGAAATAATTCTGGTGAGATTAGCAAAAAAAAGATGGGGGGATAGAAACTAGGGAATGAGGTGAGAGCAAGAGTGTGAGGAAAGAGAGAGAGAGGAGCTGCATGAGCTGCCCTGACTGACACTGCTCAAAGAGATTGACTCTATTCTGCGAGTCTACACTGCAGCTCACCAACATGCCCTCTCATTGGCTCCCGCTCCTGCTTTAGTCTGGGCGCCCACCATCGGCCAAGAATGAACCATTTCATCACTACAATGACTGTACTCTGGAGGTGTACAAGTCGACAAAAACAACCAATCTCAGCCACTAAGGCTGTTGCCTGGGAGATGCAATTGCTTTTCCTAGTTATCTTATTCATCATAGCGTGACCGCATTTGCTGCACACAATGGATCAGGATTAGATGACATTTTATAGTCTGTTGTAAATTTAAAACTGAGGATTGCAATTATTAGACCATACCTAATACAGTGTCATTAATGGCACGAGGTCCACAGACCAGGTCATTTAAAGCACTGTATGGCATTCTAATGTTTTTCACCCAGTTGGCTCAGTATGTCGGAGCATTAAAGATCAAGTCCCACCGGTACCATGTGCTCTGAATATGTGTTTACACTAGGTCAGTTTAGATACATGTTATGTTGTTATGAAGTTGTTATGTCAATCAATGAGAGGGAAACCAATGGAGTGGAAATGGTCTGACGGTTATTGGAATAAAGTGCACCATTGCTCTTTTGCTATTCCTCTCAAAGCCTCTGGCTAAGAAGCTGAAAGTCAGAGAATAACATTGTCCTCTCAGGGTTTCCGCTAAGCAAGACATCGTATGTTCACATGTGCATGCATGCTTTGGAATGTGTGTGTGTGTGTGTACAGTCAATGTGTGTAAGTCAATGATGCTCTGCTGCAGCTGCCTGGCACGTTGCCAGTGCTGGACAGGTTTGTTGACCGTGTGTGTGTTTGTGTGTACGAGTGTGTGAGAATTGAGAGTGTATGGCAGAGAGTGATTGCACTGTAAGGTGTGCCCAAACAAGGCTGGGTAGACAAGGTGAAGTGCTGTAGCTATGTGACATTCTGCTATCTCAATTTCTTTGGCTCTCACTCTGTTACTCCCTCTGTGTCTCTCCTTGTTTATTTCTCTCTCTTTGTTTCACTGTCTTGTCATGTGCCTCTGTCTGTTTCGCTCTCCATCTGCATCTCTCCCTCCCTCTCTCTGTCTCCTGCCTGTCTCTCATTTCTCTCTCTCTACCCCCTCCTTCTATCTCCCTTATCTGTCTCTCATTTATCTCTCTCTACCCCCTCCTTCTATCTCCTCTACCTGTCTCTCATTTCTCTCTCTCTAACCCCTCCCTCGATCTCCCCTGCTTGTCTCTCATTTCTCTCTCTCTACCCCTCCCTCTATCTCCCCTGCTTGTCTCTAATTTCTCTCTCTCTACCCTCTCCCTCTATCTCCTCTGCTTGTCTCTCATTTCTCTCTCACTACCCCCTCCCTCTATCTCCTCTGCTTGTCTCTCATTTCTCTCTCTCTACCCTCTCCCTCTCCCTCTATCTCCTCTGCTCGTCTCTCATTTCTCTCTCACTACCCCCTCCCTCTATCTCCTCTGCTTGTCTCTCTCATTCTCTTTCCTCTCCTTAGCCTGTGTTGTTGCTCAGTCTGGAGAGCTTGTGTCCTCCTGGTTTGTTGCCACGTGAGTGGGCGTATGTGACAGGCACTCTCTCAGCAGGGGAAAAGGGAGGAGGGAGTGGGAAGGGGCAGGGGGGAGGGGATGGGTCTCCCAGTTGGATGGGTGGACTGTCCATCATCACTGCTGCCCACAGGTGACTGGGGAGAGGAGAGGAGAGGAGAGGAGAGGAGAGGAGAGGAGAGGAGAGGAGAGGAGAGGAGAGGAGAGGAGAGGAGAGGAGAGGAGAGGAGAGGAGAGGAGAGGAGAGGAGAGGAGAGGAGAGGAGAGGAGAGGTGCAGGCTGGGGTTGGGTGGGGGATGGGACGATGGAATGAGTCGTGCGCATTGTTCACTCGCTCCTTGACTGGGTTTTCCCCTGCAGTCACATGACAGGCTCTTCATGTGTGAATTATTTTCAGCATTGCGACATGATGTTGTGTGCATGGGTACTATATGTACATGCATCCATCCGTCCTTGCTCACTTGTGCAAGTATGTAGCATGTACAGTATGATGTGCGTGGTGGATACCCCAGGCACCATGCCTTGCCTTGCCTTGAGTCATCCCTCCTGCCATTGCAGTGATGAATGGTATTCGGGATAGAGAGGGAGATGTAGTGGTGTGGTAGCCTGGTTGCCAGTCTGTTTAGCTTTTCTTTGTGCTTTGGCACATGACATGGAGTACAAAGAGTGGAATGTTAGCTAAAGAGACTGGCAACCAGGCTAGTGGTGTGGTATGTGTGACAGGGTCTGGTTGCTTCGTACCGGCTCCGCCTATCTGGCTAGTCCATATGGTGGCGTTTTTGGGGAAGGCGGAGTAGAGAAGGGGGAGAGGAGACCTGCAGTTTGGGCCATCTGTCCCATACAAGGTGTTACTAGAGGAGAGGAAGGTGCAGAGAGAGCCAGGCTCACACCCCAACAGGAGAGAGACAGCAGACAGGAAATTGATTTTACACAGCAGGAAATGGAACTGTTGTTGACTATACAGTGCTGCCAATGCTTTATCTGTTTCTCTCTGTTCAGGTAGCGATATGAAATAGATAATATCCTTAAATGATTGTAATGACATAGGTTAGGTGTGTGTGAACAGTCAGTAGCAGCCTACACACTCACAGTTTACAGGACACCATGAGATTCTATCTGAGTGCATGTCCCTACTAGATCCCTGTTGTTGGTCCAAATGTGTAAGTGGATTAGACTAGTGTGAGGTCAGCTGGTAATGTAGCAGTATACATGGAAACAGCACCACCAGAGGAACTACTGCTGTTACGTAATACAGTGTCCTCAGAACCATCCAGAAGAAAACACAGATACAGTGTTCTGAGACACACAGGCACACAGACACACAGGCATGTAGACACACACACACACACACACACACACACACACACACACACACACACACACACACACACACACACACACACACACACACACACACACACACACACACACACACACACACACACACACACACACACACACACACACACACACACACACACACACACTCTCAGCCACTTCAGGACCACATTGTGTACCATACTATCTGCATGTTCCCAGTTTCACAGATAGCTGGAGGCAGATGAAGAGACACTCATATATCTCTCTTTTTCTCTCTATCCCTCACTCTATCTTTCTCTCTCTCTCTTTCTCTCTATCTCATGCAAGCTCTTTCTCTCCTTATTTTTCTGAGCCAGAGCCGCTAATTGAGCTGCTAATTATTTTAAGGAAGATGAAACTGTGCTGATAAACCACGTTGATAAGAGCTTCAGAGGGAGTCTGCAATGCTAATGTGTGAAGAATGTCTTTTGAGAGCCTTTGAACCTTTTAAAGAGCTAAGCTAACATGGAATTTGTCCTAGAGGACAGAAATAGACTACAGAAAACCCAAATGAAGAAATGTTTAATCTCTCCTACCACTCCACTCCATGCCATGGAGAAGGAATGGCGAATCAATCATTTTGTGTGGAATATCCATCCAAATATGTGTCATTCTTAACATTTTTCACACACTCTTTGTCTATGATATTGGTGAACACCTAGCAGAGTGTAAAGTGCTGTTCTCTGCTTGCTGAAGCACCGTTGTCACATGAAAAGCGTGGGCTCTCAGGCTATTGGCTTTAGCTTGCGTGTGGAAACAGTAAGACCGTTCGTTTGCCCTTGTTGAACAAAGCCCTACAATTATAGTGTGAATTCTCCAGTGATTTCTCCCTTAGAGCAGGCAGAGCTGACAAACACCAGGGGCTGACTGGCACGGCACTGGCTACATTCATTCCCATCTGACAATGGAGCTGAGGAAAAGAGTGCTCCTCAGCTGTGCTGGAGCTACAGCAGAGCTCTCTCTCTCTCTCTCGTCTCTCGCTGTGCCTTCTTTTCTTTGCTCTCTCTCTCTTTCTCACCCTCTTAATCATTCTCTCCCTCTCTGTCATCTTCTCCTCGAGCATATGCCTTCTGTTTCTCTCTCATCCTCCACCTTACTGTGCTTTCTCTCCATCTCTCCATCTCTCTCTCTCTCTCTCTCTCTCTCTACTGGCCCAGTGCCTATCAGGCCCTACATGCTCAGGCCTCACACAGGTGGGCTACTCTCAGAAAGAGCTTTTTGCATCACATCCCAGACAGAGACTGCCAGCTGGAATAATAAGAGGGTTCTGAAAAGACAGTAAGCCAAGAGTCATTTACTGAAACAGCCACTCTATTTAAGTGGGAGACCTGGCAGTGTGGTGCCCGGACAACAACCTCTCTCTCTCAATGTGAGCAAGATGAACTATAGGAAAAGGAAAAGGAGGGCCAAACATAGGAAAAGGAGGGCCGAACATAGGAAAAGGAGGGCCGAACATAGGAAAAGGAGGGCCGAACATAGGATAAGGAGGGCCGAACAGGCCCCCATTAACATCAACCGGACTGAAGTGGAGTGGGTCGAGTGTTTCAAGTTCCTTGGTGTCCACATCACCAACAAACTATGATGGTCCAAACACACCAATACAGTTGTGAAGAGGGCACGACAAAACCTATTCCCCCTCAGGAGACTGAAAAGATTTGACATGGGTCCTCAGACCCGATGTATATAACCTCGCTATTGTTATGTACATTTCTTGTGTTACTTCTTGACTGATTAGATTTGTTTTCTTTAGTTTATTTAGTAAATATTTTATTAACTCTATTTCTTGAACTGCATTGTTGGTTAAGGGCTTGTAAGAAAGCATTTCACGGTAAGGAGACCTGCGCATGTGACAAATGCAATTTGATTAGATTAGATTAGTTTTTCCCAGACTGCTGCAATGACAGTCTATTGATTTTCACCTTGAATTTGTCTCGCAGTCCCACTTTCTATGAGCTAATGAATTAGTTTGACTAATTCTGGATGATCTGGTGGCTTTACACATCCACACATTTAGGCTAATTTAGCCTACAGTGTTTGTATCCACACAGATGGAATGTCAAGAGCGGCAGTCTGAAGTGCCTTTGGTCGTCTCTGATCAAAGACCTCTTGGTTGTTTTGAAGGGAATCTTTTGCCAGTCTTTCAGTGTGCTTTAGATTTCAGAGCTGTATTGTTTCAGAGGTTCGTTACAACAGAGCTCTCAGAGAGTTGTTGACTGTTGGCCTCTATTGACCCGTCTTGTTAAGCTTGGACTCTTCAACATGCAACAGCACAGACAATTGCCCAGAAAGAGGCAGATTTCTGGAGCAAGAAAAACATTTTATTGTAGCCTATACAGTGTATCCTCACAATATTTTCCCCCAATACCCTTTGCATGTTCTCATTGCTTAGTATCCATCAAGCTTCTTATATTGTAGCCCTGTCTATTATTCCACTCAAGATCCCGCTGAGCAGAGATGGGAGAACATTTGTCATGATTCAGTGTTGTGCCCACACACAGTCACACATGTACATGTACATTTGTCATTGATTGTAACATTATATTTTCATGACTTTGCTAGCCTGTGTCATCCATTATAATCAAAACCTGCTTCCTCTTCATGCCCTCATCTGACTCATTGGTCAGGGCCCATATCCATAAAGCGTAGAGGAGAATTGCTGATTTTGAATCAGTTTAGCCTTTTAGATCATAATGAGTAAGATTCCATGGACAGGGGAGGGGCGTGGGGCTGATCCTAGATCAGCGTTCCTACTCTGAGATGCTTTATGAACACAGGCCCAGTCGTTTCCATAACCATGATTGTTTTCTTACGGCTCTCTCCTCCTGTGTGTCATAGGGATTTTCTTCCTCGTGGTTCTGGCATCGTCACCCGTCGTCCCTTGGTCCTGCAGCTGATCAACTGTCCCACAGGTAAACTCTTCTCCACTCCCCTCTCTGTCCCACAGGTAAACTCTTCTCCGTTCCCCTCTCTGTCCCACAGGTAAACTCTTCTCCGTTCCCCTCTCTGTCCCACAGGTAAACTCTTCTCCGTTCCCCTCTCTGTCCCACAGGTAAACTCTTCTCCGTTCCCCTCTCTGTCCCACAGGTAAAGCCTTCCCCCATCCCCTCTCTGTCCCACAGGTAAACTCTTCTCCGTTCCCCTCTCTGTCCCACAGGTAAAGCCTTCCCCCATCCCCTCTCTGTCCCACAGGTAAACTCTTCCCCGTTCCCCTCTCTGTCCCACAGGTAAACTCTTCCCCGTTCCCCTCTCTGTCCCACAGGTAAAGTCTTCCCCGTTCCCCTCTCTGTCCCACAGGTAAACTCTTCTCCGTTCCCCTCTCTGTCCCACAGGTAAACTCTTCTCCGTTCCCCTCTCTGTCCCACAGGTAAACTCTTCCCCGTTCCCCTCTCTGTCCCACAGGTAAACTCTTCCCCGTTCCCCTCTCTGTCCCACAGGTAAACTCTTCCCCGTTCCCCTCTCTGTCCCACAGGTAAACTCTTCTCCGTTCCCCTCTCTGTCCCACAGGTAAACTCTTCCCCGTTCCCCTCTCTGTCCCACAGGTAAACTCTTCCCCCATCCCTCCCTTCCTTCAGAGGCACCTACTGATGCCATTGGCTTGGTAGGTTTGTTATGGTGACTTCGTTAAGCAGAGAATATCTAATAAGCAAGCTTTCAATAACAAGTTTAAGCACCATGCGAAACAGGACAAATCATTTGTCCTCATTTACATTTAATCCAGTCTTATGTAACCAGTTCAGAATGTGCCTTTTGGAAGAGATGTATTGCATTTACTGTATAGTACAAAATATCAATACCATCTAAGGTTTATGAAGACCAAACTGTCTCAGACCCTGAATGCTCAAATAATGTATAGCCTGCCCAAAGTCATTCATAATAATATACTTTATTTCTAAAGTGCATTTCTCACACCCCCAAAAATGAAAACAATGAATATTCTATTCATATAATAATCATTCATATTCTGTATTACCAAAAGGCCAAAATGAGCTTCTTCTTATTTTCCAGTCAATATAAGGTCTGTGGCTGTCTCACAGTTTTATCAACAGTGCCATCTAGGGTTGTTACATTTTCCTCCAAGCAGAGAGTGATGAAAAGTGAAGAAATGACAGAACAACTCATTTCAATTCAAGTTGCCAAAAATGGTTTCCTGTATTTGTCATTATTCCATCCCAACTGTCTTCTTATATGATCTTGTCATCCTCACTTGTCCTCTCCTTTCATTTCCTCACCTCTGTTCTGTCCCCCTCTCTTTCTGCAGAATATGCTGAGTTCCTTCACTGTAAGGGGAAGAAGTTCACAGACTTCGATGAGGTTCGGGGGGAGATCGAGGCGGAGACGGACCGCATCACTGGGCAGAATAAGGGCATCTCCCCTGTGCCAATCAACCTCAGGGTCTACTCCCCACATGGTGAGGTCACAGAATCGTGACCTCACTTGATCATAGGAAAGACTAGAGTAGTATAATTCTATACACAGAATTTTGTGAATCAAGTTTCCCTATTATTCAAAAGTGGCAACCAAGTTTGATTGTATTGCCAGGGCCTAAAGTGAGTTTCAATCAGTTACTATTCATGATATTATATAGTCCTTTATTTTTCAGGGTTATCATTATTCATCGGTTTTGATATCATATTTAGAAATCTTTCTCTGTCTCTGTCTCCACCTCTCACCCCTCTACCCTCTCCAAACTCTCATCCTCTCCCCTCCTCCCTCTCCCCTCTGCCCTCTCCATACTCTCTTCACCCCTCTCTCCCCTCTCCCTTCACAAATCTCTCCCCTCTCCCTTCACCCCCTCTCTCCCCTCTCCTTTCACCCCCTATCTTCCGATATTCACCTACTCTCTCCTCTCTCCCCTCTCTTTTCACCCCCTCTCTCCCCTCTCACCCCCTATCTTCCGATATTCACCTCCCCTCTCCTCTCTCCCCTCTCCTCTCTCCCCTCTCTCCCCTAGTCCTGAACCTGACTCTGGTGGACTTGCCGGGGATGACCAAGGTCCCAGTAGGGGACCAGCCTGCGGACATTGAGCAGCAGATCAGAGACATGTTGTATCAGTTTGTGACCAAGGACAACTGTCTGCTGCTGGCTGTTTCCCCGGCCAACTCTGATCTGGCCAACTCAGATGCCCTGAAGATTGCTAAAGAAGTCGACCCACAAGGTGGGTTGATTGACTAGAGGTTAAAGGCAGAAATGGTAGACCTTCTGGCTCTCATCAGTGCTCTCAGTTTCGTTCACCATCATATTGTGACAGGGCAGTAGTTAGACGAGGATGCAATTTAACCTACCTACAATTGGACTTTGTTAATGTATTGTGTGTGTGTGTGTGTGTGTGTGTGTGTGTGTGTGTGTGTGTGTGTGTGTGTGTGTGTGCGTGCGTGCGTGCCCAGGTCAGAGGACCATTGGTGTGATCACCAAGCTGGATCTGATGGACGAGGGGACTGATGCCCGAGAAATTCTGGAGAACAAGCTGCTGCCACTGCGAAGAGGTGGGACTAAACACACACACACACACACACACACACACACACACACACACACACACACACACACACACACACACACACACACACACACACACACACACACACACACACACACACACACATTCTCATCCCATCTCAGTGCTTCCCTCTAGTGGTTATCTAGTTAATTATAATAATAGAACGTTGGATATACAACGTCTTTCAACAAACCCAAGGACACTGTACAGCAAGGATAACAAGGATAACAAGGATAACAACGATAACAAGGATAAAACAATAGAATTAAAATAAATAAAAGCTACTTAGCTCAAGAGAGAGCTGACTAAGGGCTGAGCTAAGGAGGTCAGTGAGGTAGGAGGTCAGAGAGGTATATGGAGCAGGTCAGAGGTATGAAGGGGCCAGGCCATGGAGGGCCTTGTAGGTGAGGAGTATGATCTTGATAGGTAATGTGGAGTTTGACTGGGAGCCAGGGAAGGTGGTGCAGAGTGATGTGTTCCCAGGGTTTGGTGCATGGGAGAACCCTGGCAGTGGAGTTCTAGACATATTGAAGCCTGTCCCTGGCTTTGCCGGACACCCCAAATAGGACTCCAGTTGTGTTGCTCACTGCAGCAACCAGTGTTACAACCACTCACAGCTCTACAGAGAGAAATGTAGAACGTAGGAGGAGGTAGAGAAACAGAGGAGGTGGGGCGCGATGGAGACGGGGAAGAGAGTGAGAGAGAAAATAAGAATGAAGGAAAGAGAGAGCGAGATGGAGGCGGACAAAAAGAACATCTTGATTTTAGTGACACATCTGGAAAAAATGTCTGTTTGTTTATTTTCTGTGCAATAAAATATATTTGTGGGAAACTCTCTAATGCAATTAGGGGACAGATATTTTTCTACTGGTGCTTGAACCCAGGCATGTAGTTCTGTCGCTGTCTTCTCTGTTTCTGTCACTCTCTCGTGTCGGAAGACCTCACGTTAAACCACAGGTATATTTACAAGGCTACTGGCATTCAGTGCAAAAGGTTATAAGGCAAGATATCCTGTTTAACAGAGAACTGCATGAGAAAAAATAACTCAATTGGGATATGTGATCCCTGTTACCCTTGTGGCTACCTTAACCCCCTCCCCCAATAACCATCACACGATAGGGAAGTGGGAGCTAAAAGTTACCCTCCACACCGCCCTCCGAACTCCCCACCCCTTCAGCCCACTACCCCAGTGTGGTAAAACAAACAAGACAAACCCACACACAGAAAAACCCACACACAGAAAAACCCACACACAGAAAAACCCACACACAGAAAAACTATCTATTAACAAACTTCTTTCTTTTCTTTTCTTTCTTTCTCTCCACAAAACAACATTTTGCCAATCTTCGCATCCTGATCTGTCCAGTATCAGCTGACCTCTCTCCCTGCCCCAGGTTACATCGGTGTGGTGAACAGGAGTCAGAAGGACATTGATGGGAAGAAGGACATCACAGCGGCCATGGCTGCAGAGAGAAAGTTCTTCCTGACCCACCCTGGATACAGACACCTGGCTGAGCGCATGGGCACCCCCTACCTACAGAAAACACTCAACCAGGTTAGTCCCCTACCTACAGAAAACACTCAACCAGGTTAGTCCCCTACCTACAGAAAACACTCAACCAGGTTAGTCCCCTACCTACAGAAAACACTCAACCAGGTTAGTCCCCTACCTACAGAAAACACTCAACCAGGTTAGTCCCCTACCTACAGAAAACACTCAACCAGGTTAGTCCCCTACCTACAGAAAACACTCAACCAGGTTAGTCCCCTACCTACAGAAAACACTCAACCAGGTTAGTCCCCTACCTACAGAAAACACTCAACCAGGTTAGTCCCCTACCTACAGAAAACACTCAACCAGGTTAGTCCCCTACCTACAGAAAACACTCAACCAGGTTAGTCCCCTACCTACAGAAAACACTCAACCAGGTTAGTCACCTACCTACAGAAAACACTCAACCAGGCTGCTCAACAAGGCTGCCAGCTGAGCCATCCACAGGATCTATTTGGATGCTTACGAGGTGTTCATTTTTTATTATTAAAAAACCCCATTTATTTCACCTTTATTTAACCAGGTAGGCCAGTTGAGAACAAGTTCTCATTTACAACTGCGACCTGGCCAAGATAAAGCAAAGCAGTGGGACAAAAACAACAACACAGAGTGACACATAAACAAACGTACAGTCAATAACACAAAAGAAAAGAAAAATAGAAAAATCTATGTACAGTGTGTGCAAATGTAGAAGAGTAGAGAGGTAGGCAATAAATAGGCCCTTGAGGTGAAAATAATAACAATTTGGCATTAATACTGGAGTGATAGATGCAGATGATGATGTGCATGTAGAGATACTGGGGTGCAAAAGGGCAAGTAATAATATGGGGATGAGGTAGTTGGGTGTGCTATTTACAGATTGGCTGTGTACATGTACAGTGATCAGTAACTGCTCTGACAGCTGATGCTTAAAGTTAGAGAGGGAGATATAAGACTCCAGCTTCAGAGATTTTTGCAACTCGTTCCAGTCATTGGCAGCAGAGAACTGGAAGGAAAGGTCGGACGAAGGAAGAATGACCAGTGAGATATACCTGCTGGAGCGCGTGCTACGGGTGGGTGTTGCTATGGTGACCAGTGAGCTGAGACAAGGCAGGGCTTTACCTAGCCAAGACTTATAGATGACCTGGAGCCCGTGGGTTTGGTGACGGATGTGTCATGAGGGCCAGCCAACGAGAGCATACAGGTCGCAGTGGTGGGTAGTATATGGGGCTTTGGTGACAAAATGAATGGCACTGTGATAGACTACATCCAGTTTGCTGAGTAGAGTGTTGAAGCTATTTTGTAAATGACATCGCCGAAGTCGAGGATCGGTGGGATGGTCAGTTTTATTAGGGTATGTTTGGCAGCGTGAGTGAAGGAGGCTTTGTTGTGAAATAGGAAGCCAATTCTAGACTTCTAATAACATCCACTGAAGAGTAGGTGAATGGTAGTAGTATAGTCTAGGATCTGACCACGGTCATCTCTCCAGTCCCATGTTAAAACCCACCCTGACCTTTCACCCTGCAGCAACTGACCAATCACATCCGGGACACTCTGCCGGGGCTGCGGGCCAAGCTGCAGAGCCAGCTGCTGTCTATAGAGAAGGAAGTGGAGGAGTACAAGAACTTCAGACCTGACGACCCCTCCCGCAAGACCAAGGCCTTGTTGCAGTGAGTAGGATACACACTTACATACACACACACACATGCATGCACGCACACACACACACACGCACACACACACACACACACATGCATGCACGCACACACGCACACACACACACACACACACACACACACACACACACACACACACACACACACACACACACACACACACACACACACACACACACACACACACACACACACACACACACAGGCACACAGGCACACACACACACTTCATTAACTCCCTTTTCCCTGTATCTCACCCAGGATGGTGCAGCAGTTCTCAGTGGACTTTGAGAAGCGTATCGAGGGCTCTGGGGACCAGATCGACACAGCAGAGTTGTCAGGAGGAGCCCGGATCAACCGCATCTTCCACGAGCGCTTCCCCTTTGAGCTGGTCAAGGTGTGTGTACCGTACCGTACTGTATGTGTGTGTCCCCCCCTCTTTCCTAACTCTTAGTGTCCATGCAACCCCAGAATGAGACAGACAGTGCCGTGATTTGCCTCCTGCCTCCCTTAGGACCCCAACCAGTCTATATGAGGAAAACATTCCTCCCTCCCTCCCCAAACCCCCTCCTTCTATCCCTCCCTCCCAGAGCCACTCAATGAATACAAGCGACCTTAGGTTCCTGTTTCTGCTGTGTGTTGGAGGTGTGTGTTCACTATTTAACTGTGTGTTTTCCTTTCTGTGTGTGTACAGATGGAGTTTAACGAGAAGGAGCTTCGCAAGGAGATCAGCTACGCAATCAAGAACATCCACGGCATCAGGCACGTCCCTCATCCCTATCCCTCTCTCCCTCTCTCCCTACCCCTGTCCTCACCCGCCTGGGTCACCCCTCTGGGCCAGACCAACTCTAATCATCCTCACCCATCTAATCATGAAGACCTCTAGAAAAACCGATTGCAGTCCAGTGCCCCTCATGCTGTTGCATACTGAGGACATCAGAAACAGAGGTGGAGGGATTTGTGATTAGATCTGTGACCGCTGGTTGGGTGGCATCTTTCTCTCACTCTTTGCCCCGTCCGTCTGTATGTATCTTGTATGTCTGTCTGTGTGGTGAAGCCTCATATGCCCGTCATGTGTAACCTAGCTCACTCCATCCCCGTCCTACGAAGAATTCCTGTCTTTTACCTAGGTCCAAGAGGGATATAAATCAGAATCAGACAGTGATGTCATCACTCTTCAGGAAGTGAACCTGTTGAAAGTCCCCTCTTTGTTTCTTCCTCAATCTTAACCTAACTCCCATGAGTGAAGGAAGGATAGAAGACGGTTTGAACTTCGTACCAGAACACATATTCCTCCTGACTACCAATAGACCATACATACCTTAACTATGAATAATTATTATTTCTCTGGTGTAGTTGGTGTAAGATGGTGTAAAGAGAAGCCCAATTGTTTTGCTCTGAACTCAATGAACAAAAAATCTAATCAAAACCGATTTTATTTTTCACATGCTTCGTAAACAACTGGTGTAGACTAACAGTGAAATAATTACTTATGGTCCCTTTTCAACAATGCAGGATGCAAAAAACGATTTCTAAATATTATTTACAGGTGAAGTCGGAAGTTTACATACACCTTAGCCAAATACATTTAAACTCAGTTTTTCATAATTCCTACATTTAATCCTAGTAGTGGTGTTCCCTGCCTTAGGTCAGTTAGGAACACCACTTTATTTTAGAATGTGAAATGTCAGAATAATAGTAGAGAGACTGATTTATTTCAGCTTTTATTTCTTTCATCACATCCCCAGTGGGTCAGAAGTTTACATACACTCAATTAGTATTTGGTAGCATTGCCTTTTAATTTTTTTAACTTGGGACAAACGTTTTGGGTAGCCTTCTACAAGCTTCCCACAATAAGTTGGGTGAATTTTGGCCCATTCGTCCTGACAGAGCTGGTTTAACTGAGTCAGGTTTTTATGCTTCCTTGCTCGCAAGCGCTTTTTCAGTTCTACCCACAAAATTTCTATAGGATTGAGGTCAGGGCTTTGTGATAGCCAGTCCAATACCTTGATTTTGTCATCCTTAGGCCATTTTGCCACAACTTTGGAAGTATGCTTGGGGTCATTGTCCATTTGAAATACCCATTTGCGACCAAGCTTTTACTTCCTGACTGATGTACTGAGATGTTGCTTCAATATATCCACATCATTTTCTTTCCTCATGATGCCATCTATTTTGTGAAGTGCACCAGTCCCTCCTGCAGCAAAGCACCCCCACAACATGATGCTGCCACCCCCGTGCTTCATGGTTGGGATGGTGTTCTTCGGCTTGCAAGACTCCCTCGTTTTCCTACAAACATAACGATGGTCATTATGGCCAAACAGTTCTATTTTTGTTTCATCAGACCAGAGGACATTTCTCCAAAAAGTACGATCTTTGTCCCCATGTGCAGTTGCAAACCATAGTCTGGCTTTTTTATGGCGGTTTTGGAGCAGTGGTTTCTTCCTTGCTGAGCAGCCTTCCAGGTTATATCGATATAGGAATTGTTTTACTATGGATAGAGATACTTTTGTACCGATTTCCTCCAGCATCTTCACAAGGTCCTTGCTGTTGTTCTGGGATTGATTTGCACTTTTCGCACCAAAGTACGTTAATCTCTCGGAGACAGAACGTGTCTCCTTCCTGAGCGGTATGCCGGCTGCGTGGTCCCATGGTGTTTATACTTGCATACTATTGTTTGTACAGATGAACGTGGTACCGTCAGGCATTTGGAAATTGCTCCCAAGGATGAACCAGACTTGTGGAGGTCTACATTTTTTTCTGAGGTCTTGGCTGATTTATTTTGATTTTCCCATGATGTCAAGCAAAGAGGCACTGAGTTTGAAGGTAGGCCTTGAAATAAATCCACAGGTACACCTCCAATTGACTCAAATAATGTCAAATAGCCTATCAGAAGCTTCCAAAGCCATGACATAATTTTCTGGAATTTTCCAAGCTGTTTAAAGGCACAGTCAACTTAGTGTATGTAAACTTCTGACCCACTGGAATTGTGATCCAGTGAATTATAAGTGAAATAATCGGTCTGTAAACAATTGTTGGAAAAAGTACTTGTGTCATGCAAAAAGTAGATGTCCTAACCGACTTGCCAAAACTATAGTTTGTTAACAAGACATTTGTGGAGTGGTTGAAAAACGAGTTTTAATGACTCCAACCAAAGTGTATCTAAACATTCGACTTCAACTGTACATATATTTTAAAATAAAAGCATTTGAATGAGATGGTGTGTCCAAACTTTTGACTGATACTGTGTATGTATATATAAATATATATATATAAAAAAAAAGATTTGACTTCCTTTCCTTGTTACCTTTCATTTGGGGCCAATGATCTGAAAGAAGCAGTTATTAAATGGAAAATGGCTGCAAACACATGCTTACTATGAGGGTGCCCTCTACCCTATAGGTCAGTGGTTCTGAAGGAGGGGAACTGGTAAAGGAAACCATTTAAGAGAATTGGGACACATTTTGTTGTAGTAGTGTAGGGACTCCAATAGGCATGGTGCCATCCGAGGATTGGATGACTCATGTACTGTAGCATGTGGGCAAAACTCTTCAATACTATGTAGCAATAATCATATAAGTTGTGTTCTAAGAGCTCAGTTTTTATCTGCACATTTGAGCTAGCAGAATATTTTCCTGAAACCATAATGTGATGATTTAGTTAAGTTTTTAAGTCATGTTTTCTGCTTTCTGTTGTCATTCTCTTTCTTTGTCTTACTGTGCATGTTTCTTCATTATGTTGTGGGAGGGGGTCTGTTCAATTAACACTGTTCTCTCTGCCCGACCTCCCTCCCCTTTTCTCCTTTTTTCAAAATGTCTCTCTTTTTTGGGCCTGTTACTGGGCAGAACTGGCCTCTTCACTCCGGACATGGCTTTTGAGACCATTGTGAAAAGGCAGATCGGCAAGATCAAAGAGCCCTGCCAGAAATGTGTGGACATGGTCATTTCTGAGCTAGTCAATACCGTTAGACAGTGTACTCAGAAGGTAAACACACACGGTGGAGAGCAACACTATGGTTTCACCTCTCCCTCCCACCAAAACCTGCAGCTATGTCATCCCTGTTACCGTATCACCGTTCCGTTCTCCAGACCCTGTTGTCCCAGGTTGGGACAGTAGGGGGCATACTGGGGTAGCGGGGGTATTGTGAGGGACTGCCTGCCTACCGCTTTGGATGGTGTGGCTGGGTACAGTGACCATGGCCATGTTAAAGAACTATGCTTGGTTTAGAATGGGTCTTGATGCTGCCGGGTTGCTGCTACGTGGCTGTATGTCAAGGGTTTAGACACAGGAGTAAGGATTAAAACATTTCAACAAATATTTTTGTTATGAATATGATCAAATGAACATTAATAATTTAATGAATGGTCAAATTAACACATCTTAAGATGTTACAGTTCTGTTAAGTCACAGGTGACTTTAGCAGTGGTGACATCATTTTTGATGCCCTGACTGCGTCATCAAAGTGTCACTCAGCTGTTGTCCCAGTCAGCCATGTTGAGTGACCTCAGCATCCAGACCTCCTGCTTGTGAGACCGGGTGCTGTGCACCTGCAGCAGACAGGACCCATGACAACGTGAAAGTTTGGCGGCTCATCCAAGGGCCAAGTTCAGCTAAGAGTGCCCTTGAGGACCGCACTCAGCGGAAGAGGCCCCAGTGGTCTTAATACCACTGTGACAAGGCCCAGTTTGGAACGCAGTCTGACCACAGTGGTTCTGGGACAGTGGAATAACAAACACTGTGGCCCTGCTCTGAGTGGTCAGCTGGGGGATCGGGGGGTGGAAAGAGGGTTGAGAGGGGGTCAAGGTAGAGGGGAGGAGCAAGGTGCTTTGTCTGAGATGGTGGGTGCACAGCTGCGGTCTCAAATGGCTCATGGCTCAGAGCTGTTGACCAGTGGGGTGGTGCAGGCTGTGATCTCTCTCTCTCTCTCTCTCTCTCTCTCTCTCTCTTGCTCTCTCTCTCTCTCTCTCTCTCTCTCTTGCTCTCTCTCTCTCTCTCTCTCTCTTTGGATGGAGGGACAGACCTCAGTGCTAGCCTGTTTCAAACAGCTTCAAGGGAAACCAAATGTCTCACTTTTTTTTACCCTGAGTACGGTTTCCCCACCTCTCCCTGACTTGTCCCTATCCCCTCTATTTCATCTGCCTTTCAGTCTGTCATCCCTCTTTTTCTCCACCTTATCTGTTTCTCTCCTTCTCTGTGTGGCCCTCTTGTATTACTCTTTATTGGCATGGGAAACATATGTTAACATTGCCAAAGCAAGGGATCATAGTAGAAGTAGATCATAAACAAAAGTGAAATGAGCAATACAAAATAACAGTAAGCATAACACTCACAAACGTTCCAAAAGAATAAAAACATTTGAAATGTCGTATTATGAGCAAATAAATAAACATAAATATGGGTTGTATTTACAATGGTGTTTGTTCTTCACTGGTTGGTCTTTCCTTGTGGCAACAGGTCACAAATCAAGCTGCTGTGAGGGCACACTGTGGTATTTCACCCAGTAGATATGGGAGTTTGGGTGAAATACAGTGTGGCATTTCTCTCTTCTGCTTTGACCTGCTCTCTCTCCCTGTGGTCCCCTCATCTTTTACTCCATTCCTCCATCTCGGTTTCTGTTTCTCTTTGTCTCTTTATCTTGGTTTCTCCCCCTTCTGTTTCTCTATTACTTTACTTCTCTCTCTTCTCTCTCCCGTCACCACCTCCTCTCTACAGGACGGGCCTGTTCACTCCTGACCTGGCCTTTGAGGCCATAGTGAAAAAGCAGATCCAAAAGCTGAAGGAACCCTCACTGAAGTGTATAGATATGGTAGTGAGCGAACTCACCTCAACCATACAAAAGTGTAGTGACAAGGTAACCAATGAACCGAGCCACGTTCGGAGTCTGGCTTGCGTCATTCTTAGAGGTAGGGATAGACCGATGGCTGGACTACAAAAAAAAAAGAAGCAAAATATGTGATCTGTTTTAGATCAGCATAGTGGTTAGGGTTGTACATACAGTGCTTTCAGAAAATATTCATACCCTTGATTTATTCCACATTTAGTTCTGTTACAGCCTGAATTCAAAATGAATGACCTAGATTTTGGTTCTCACGCACACACAATACCCCATAATGAGAAAGTGAAAACATGTTTTTCGAAATTTGTGCAAATGATTTGAAAATAAGGTGTAGAAACATCACACCCCTCAGTCAATACTTTGTAGAAGCACCTTAAACAGCGATTACAGCTGTGAGTCTTTCTGGGTAAGTCTCTAAGAGCTTTCCACACATGGTTTGTGCAACATTTTATCATTATTCTTTTCACAATTCTTCAAGCTCTGTCAAATTGGTTGTTAATCATTACTTGACAACCATTTTCAGGCCATAGATTTTCAAGCAGATTTAAGTCAAAAATGTAACTCGGCCACTCAAGAACCTTCAATGTCTTCTTGGTAAGCAACTCCAGTGTAGATTTGGCCTTGTGTGTTAGGTTATTGTCCTGCTGGAAGGCGAATTCATCTCCCAGTGTCTGGTGGAAAGCAGAGTGAACCAGGTTTTCCTCTAGGATTTTGCCAGTGCTTAGCTCAATTCTATTTATTTTTTATCCGGAAAAACTCCCCAGTCCTTAACGATTCAAAGCGTACCCATAACATGATGCAGCCACCAATTTATTCTTGAAAATATGGAGAGTGGTACTCAATAATATGTGGTATTGAATTTGCCCCAAACATAACACTTTGTATTCAGGACAAAAAGTTCATTGCTTTACCACATGTTTTGCAGTATTACTTCAGTGCCTTGTTGCAAACAGGATGCAGGTTTTGGAATATGTTTTATTCTGTATAGGCTTACTTCTTTCCACTTTGTCAATTAGGTTAGTATTGTGGAGTAATTACAACGTTGTCGATCCATCTTCAGTTTTCTCCTATCACAACCATTAAACTCCGCAACTCTTTTAAAGTCACCATTGGCCTCATGGTGAAATCCCTGAGTGGTTTCCTTCCTCTCCGGCAACTGAGTTAGGAAGGACGCCTATATCTTTGTAGTGACTGGGCCATACACCATCCAAAGTGTAATTTATAACTTCACCATGCTCAAATAGATATTCAATGTCTGCTTTAAAAAAAAATCCATCTACCAATAGGTTCCATTCTTTGTGGTTGAATCTGTGTTTGAAGTTCACTGCTCAACTGAGGGACCTTACAGATAATTGTGTGGGGTACAGAGATGAGGTCCATGCAACTTGCTAAAGACATTTCAGATTTTCATTTTTGAATTTGTAAGAAGTGGTGTATTGTGTGTAGGCCAGTGACAAACAAATCTCAATGTATTATATGTTTTATTCAGGTTGTACCACAACAAAATGTGGAACAACTCAAGGGGTGTGAATACTTTCTGAAGGCACTGTATATGCTTTCTGTTTGTTCGATAAGAAGCAACGTAACTAAAATAGCCAATTTATAAATTCTATGATAACCAATTGATAGTTCTTTGAAGTCGTTACTGCTTTTAAGTACAGATGCAGAACGATACAGACTAAACGTGCATACAGCCATGGCCTATGGGTCCGATTGCATTTCTTTAGTTTCACATATACATATTTTCTCCTTATAGAATGCAAAGGAAGCCACACAGCTAGGATATCCTTTCATAGTGTGTCTTTGTCAGTCTCTCCGCTCATACTCTGTAATTCCACAGTTTTCTCCTCTGTGAATTTTGATCCTCCTCTCCTCCTCTCCATGGGGTGTTGTACTGTACCGTGTGAGGTGTTGTGGTGTGATATTAGTGTCTGAAGGTTATCTGCAAATTGGGCTACCCCCCCTTATATTGGTTTCCAGAAGCCGAAGAACAAGTCTAGGTGTTGGTTCCAAGCCAGCTCCATTGCAGACTTCTTCTTTTCTTCTTGAAACATGCCATTCCATTTATGCAATGATGGTATCATAAAAATGTTGACTCTGAAGACAGACATTGCAGACATTTATTCACGCGGAATCAACTGTAAATATACAGTAACAATATACAGCGACATTCATGTACTGTATAGTCACTTTGTTAACCTGGCAAATGCCAAAGGTAGATTGTGGTCACTTGCTGTCATGACACAAGTCTCATATATGCATGAGGAGTAACACGTGAAAGGATTCAAATATTTATTGTCATGGTAAGCTAGATGTTTATTTTCAATAGGGGACACCTAACCATGCACACTGTTGTTGATGACATGTCTGCTTCTCTATACGTGTGAGCATCCTGTCACACTTCACTCTCTGTGTTCTGTGTCCGCTCAGGAATATGTTATGTAGTCAGGACAATATTGGTGCACAACATGAATCTCTGTCATATTAATAGTATGAATATAGTAGGACTGAGACTGTGGATGATTCTTTGTTGTCTTCAGACGTGGTATCTAACACATTTGTCCAGCAGACTATCGGTCTATCCTTACTGTAGTCTTACTATGATATTCAACTCCCATGTTGATTTCTTTAATTCTATTTCTATTCAAACATTTGTTGTCATTCTGTTTTGTTTTCCGATTGGCCAAAATAGACAGTTGAACTAATTGTCCCAAGATTCCATCGTAACCAGCATGCAACAGTGTTTTATCCTCAGTTAGCCATATCTTTGTGACCTCCTCTTACTCTCTGATTCTGTCATCTGATTGAGTTCCTCTAGTTGATTCTACTCACGTCCATCCCCGTGTCTGTCAGTTTGATTTGATTTGGTGACTGCTGTTGCAGGTCTGACGGTTGTGTCTCAACAACTCAACTAACTGATCCACAGTATCACCCTCTTGCTCTCTGTCTCTGTCTCTCTCTCTCTGTCTCTCTCTCTGTTTCTCTCTTTCTCTCGCTCTCTCACTCTCTCTCTCTCTCTCTCTCTCTCTCTCTCTCTCTCTCTCTCTCTCTCTCTCTGTCTCTGTTTCTCTCTTTCTCTCGCTCTCTGTCTCTCTGTCTCTGTTTCTCTCTCTCGCTCTCTCTCTGTCTCTGTCTCTCTCTCTCTGTCTCTCTGTCTCTGTTTCTGTTTCTCTCTCTCTCTGTCTCTCTCTCTCTCTCTCTCTCTCTCTCTCTCTCCGTCTGTCTCTCTCTCTCTCTCTCTCTTGCTCTCTCTCTCTCTGTCTGTCTCTCTGTTTTTCTCTCTCTCTGTCTCTCTGTCTCTGTCTCTGTCTCTCTCTCTCTCTGTTTCTCTCTCTCTCCATCTCTCTCTGTCTCTCTCTCTCACTCTCTCTCATCTCTCTCTGTCTGTCTCTCTGTTGTTCTCTCTCTCCATCTCTCTCTCTCTCTCTCTCTCTCTCTCTCTCTGTCTCTCTCCATTTCTCTCTCTCTCTCTTTCTTGTCTTCTACATCTTGTTGCGTCTAACCTCTCACTGTCTTGCTTATTCATCAAGAAAAACGTGTAAAAAAAAGAGTCCTCTTGTGGATATTTTATATTATATTTATATTTATACCTAGTCAGTTGTTCAACTGAATGCCTTCAACTGAACTGTGTCTTCATGTATCCCTCTGAATCACTGTAAAACAGTCTGCAAAGAAAATATTAATAAGCAAATGCCATTTAGCAGACACTTTTATTCAAAGCGACTTACAATGATGCTTGCAGATCTTTGTTTTACACGTGTGGTGCCGGGAATCAATCCCATTATTTTGGCAAGGTAGGCACCATGCTCTACCATCTGAGCTACCGAGGAGCACCAAAATCCACAAGAGGTCTTACCATCCTTCTCACCTCTCTGTCTCCTCTTCCTCCTCCCTGCTTCCTGTGTGTGTGTGTTTGTGTGTGTGTAAGCACCTTTCTGCATGCTGCCCATACCCTGTTTATATGAGTTATAATATATTAATGTACTTGTCACTGCGGGTGTTCAACCCCGATGCATTTCTGTGTCAAACACAGTACATTCCTAACTTGCTGTGAGACAGTGCTACGACTATGTTGTGAACTTGAAAGTTGCAATGCTTCTTTACAATGACGCATTAGAAAACCAAAAGTCATTGGTTAATTGGTCTTAAATTTAAAAAAAGGGGTTCCTTCTCTTGACCATTGACCCCTGATCTCATGATAAACCGCTAATATCAGTCTTATTTTGATTTGTCAATTGAATGTCTAGTAATTCAGCTGGTATTAGTTACATTCCCGACATGGCATTATAGCACAGCATGTGATATAGCCATGCGTTGGTGTCATCATAGCCAAAGAGACAGTAAAATATTGGTCACCAGGAAGACAGTACAGAATAGAAGACATTAATGCTGTCATCTAATAGGCTTCAATGACATGCCTATCTGTCTAATACGCCCTACAGACCTCAATGTCTCCTACTGTGTATTTGGTCCTGTGCCAGGAAGTGAGAAATGAAATGATTGAGACAAGGAGCTCAGTGTGATCTCGTAACCTTGAATAGCCATGGTAAAGGATGCCTTGTAACTTATGTCAGATGTCAGCATATTTTCTCTCACTGTGATTTGAGTTGGCTTTCCTCCCAACCAGCCGCCTCTGTGATTGTGCTGTGTGTCTGTTGTGTTGGAAGCACACCAATGTCTGTATTGATGTGTTTACAATGAATAGATGGAAAAAGGTTATAATGTACCAGGAAAATTACGTGTTATTGGGGATTATAAACTGGGTGGTTTGAGCCCTGAATGCTGATTGGCTGACAGCCGTGGTATATCAGACCGTATACCACGGGTATGACAAAACACTTATTTTTACTGCTCTGTTTATGTTGCTAAACAGTTTATAATAGTAATAAGGCACCTCAGGGGTTTGTGATATATAGCCAATATACCACACCCTCTCTGGCCTTGTTGCTTAAGGAGACTATTGGTTGGGCAAAATACTAGTTAGTGTGTTATGACACTATTACAGACTTTGCACTATTCATTTACTTTCTTTACATTTATTAACCCCTTGTGGAAAGATATACACACTAATAACAGCCAACATTAACACTGATTAATGTAAATGGTTGAACCTTTTGTGACTAGGGCAGAGTCTGTGATGTGCTCTTGTGAGGTGTGTGTACTGTATTTGATAGTGTGTCTGTGTGTGTGTGTCTGTCTGTCTATGTCTGTGTGTTTCTGTGCCATTAGTGCAGTGTGCTTCAGTGAGTGTGGGTGTTTGGGTGTGTTGACTGAGTTGGCTGTGCTTTGTGTCTGGCCTGTATCTGAGCTGAGCCTCCCTACCCACACTGTGTGCCCTGTGCTGTCCTGTACCCACAGCTGGCTCAGTACCCCATGCTGAGGGAGGAGATGGAGAAGATTGTCACCCAGCATATCCGAGACCGCGAGAGCCGCACCAAGGACCAGGTCACACACACACACACACACACACACACACACACACACACACACACACACACACACACACACACACACACACACACACACACACACACACACACACACACACACACACACACACACACACACACACACACACTATAACACACTATATTCCCAATCCAAAGTCTCATGTTTAATAACTCTATATAATGTGTACATGTCCCACCATCCAGGTGATGCTGCTGATTGACATTGAGCTGGCCTATATGAACACCAACCATGAGGACTTCATTGGCTTTGCAAAGTGAGTGTCAACCTCTTGACCTCTGTTCTGATACAGTGGATTAGAACAAACATCCCAATATAGACACAGTACAGTCTGGGGGACCCTGACCTACAGGCTCTTACTGCTGAATCCTTTGTTTATGCGTGTGTTCCTATGTAGCCCATGATTGTGATGTTTTCATCCCCTGTAGTGCTCAGCAGAGGAGCAGCCAGGTGGCCCAGAAGAAGCAAACTGGCAGTAAGGTACTATAGGCACATGAAGGCACCTACAGCACATAGTCTTCCATTACATTCATTAAGACTTGCCTCATGGGCTGTTCGCAAAATATTGTAATAATGTTCCTAGATGCAAGGTCTACATCGAGCTGTTCACAAGGCAGATTATAGTTCCAACTGAGTACAGTTTTGTTCTTTAGCCAGGTTGTTATTTAGGCTGCTTGTTCTTTAGCCTGGTTGTTCTTAAGCATGGATGTTCATTAGCTTGGTTGTTCATTAGCCAGGTTGTTATTTAGGCTGCTTGTTCTTTAGCCTGTTTGTTCTTTAGCCTGGTTGTTCATTAGCCAAGTTGTTATTTAGGCTGCTTGTTATTTGCCAGGTTGTTCATTAGCCTGTTTGTTCATTAGCCTGGTTGTTCTTTAGCCTGGTTGTTCATTAGCCTGGTTGTTCTTTAGCCTGTTTGTTCATTAGCCTGTTTGTTCATTAGCCTGGTTGTTCTTTAGCCTGGTTGTTCATTAGCCTGGTTGTTCATTAGCCTGTTTGTTCATTAGCCTGGTTGTTCTTTAGCCTGGTTGTTCATTAGCATGGTTGTTCTTTAGCCTGGTTGTTCATTAGCTTGGTTGTTCATTAGCCTGGTTGTTATTTAGGCTGATTGTTCTTTAGCCTGTTTGTTCATTAGCCAGGTTGTTCATTAGCCTGGTTGTTCTTTAGCCTGGTTGTTCATTAGCATGGTTGTTCTTTAGCCAGGTTGTTCATTAGCCAGATTGTTCATTAGCTTGTTTGTTATTTAGTACTCTGTGTTTTAACTGTCTAGTGTTCCCACTCTATTTCTGTTCTGCTCTGTTTCTTCTGAGTGATTTCTCTTGTGTCTTTTTCTTCACCTCTCCTGCTACAACTATTCTACTTTAGCAGGATGAGATTATGGTGAGTAGTGTGTGTGTGCGTGTGTGTTAGCATGTGTGAGTGTGTGTTAGTGTGCGTGCTTGTGTATGTGTGTGTGTGTGTGTTAGAATGTGTTGGTTTCCTTGTGTGTGTGTGTGTGTTTGTTAGAATGTGTGTGTGGAGAGAGCCTCTCATAACTGTAGATGGGTAGGTAGCAAGGGAGCTCTCTGGGCATTTGCTTCTTTCCTCAGCTGCCTCCCTCCTCCAGGCAGTGCTCCCATCCAACACAACAGAAACATGCTCAGCTAGCACTGCTCATCTCCTATTAGAAACCAGCATGAGTAAAAAAAATAGCATGAACCATTATTTTACAATACACCCCCAGACATAGACAGAACACAGAGGGGTTAAGACCAGATAGGCCTCCAGGTTCCTTAATGCACAACATATTTTTATGTGCAGACTCTCTCCCATAGAAACAGCACCATTTGGAGACGTTACATTTCACAGCCGTGGCCTCACAATCGAGCCTCATTTTCCTTGGCTGAGTGATTGCTCGTCGCCCCCCCAGCCTTAGCTTGATACCAGATAAAGAAGGCAGCCATGTGTTCTCCAATGACAACAGCTCGCAGAGAGATGGAGGCTTTAGCTTTAGAGGGGGGTGCTGCCTGCTGCCTTCTCTATTTAAGACCAGTTCTCCAAAGCCCACATCTCTCTCACTCTCGTTATCTACTCTACTCTACTCTACTCTACTCTACTCTACTCTACTCTACTCTACCCTACTCTACCCTACTCTACTCTACTCTACTCTACTCTACTCTACTCTACTCTACTCTACTCTACTCTACTCTACTCTACTCTACTCTACTCTACTCTACTCTACCCTACCCTACCCTACCCTACCCTACTCTACTCTACTCTACTCTACTCTACCCTACTCTACTGTACTCTACCCTATACTACCCTACTCTACTCTAGGGGGGGGGATAAAGAGTGTGAGAGAGATGTGGGCTTTGCATAACTGGTCTTTGCCAGCAGCATAACACAGCAGCATACCACCCTGCATACCACTGCTGGCTTGCTTCTGAAGCTAAGCAGGGTTGGTCCTGGTTAGTCCCTGGATGGGAGACCAGATTCTGCTGGAAGTGGTGTTGGAGGGCCAGTAGGAGGCACTCTTTCCTCTGGTCTAAGAAATCTCCCAATATCCCACTGCCCTGTGTAGAGTGCCGTCTTTCAGATGGGACGTTAAACGGGTGTCCTGACTCTCTGAGGTCATTAAATATCCCATGGCACTTATCGTAGGGGTGTTAACCCTGGTGTCCTGGCTAAATTCCCAATCTGGCCCTCAAACCATCACAGTCACCTAATAATCCCCAGTTTACAATTGGCTCATTCATCCCCCTCCTCTCCCCTGTAACTATTCCCCAGGTCGTTGCTGTAAATGAGAACGTGTTCTCAGTCAACTTACCTGGTAAAATAACAAATAAAGGGCATAGGGTTTCCTGTTTAGGCGGCTGCATTTAGTTCTGCTCTCCTCCAGCTGCTTTGACTAACAGCCTCTCCTGGTATCTTTTATTGACCTTCCTTTCTACCCACCTAGGGCATTCAAACCACCCAATATGATGCAATATAAAGACTAACAATGCCTTGGTGGAAGGGCCAACTAAGCAGTTGGTTGCGCTGTCCGACAGAAAAGTTTGAAAAAACAGATAAAGTGGAAGTTTTGACATGACACACCATGACTAGGCATCTGTCAGTTAATAACCAACTGATAATCCCCCCCTCCCCCCACCACCACCACCACACCACACAACGACGCATTCCGTGGGCAACCCCGACACAAAGATGCATCAGCATATGCGCTGCATGAGTTTTGGTTTGAAAGCGGCCCTACAGCCCCATATGGCTCTTTATCCCCCTTTGTCCCTGCCTGCCTTGCCCTCGCTGTACCCCACTCTAGCCAGCCAGTGTGCCAGTGTGCTGCCTGCCCCTGTGCATTACGAATGGCCTATGCTCTGTGCTCCGTACGTGGCACAGCTGTGTAATGTTCTCTCCACATCCCCATTCAGCCGGAGAGAGGAGCAGTTAATGATCGGTTTAAGGTAAATACAGAGGCACAATATGCATTACATGTTTATGTTATGGGAGAGACACTGATAGAATCACAATGATAGTTGTGTTTGATGCTAATAAATAGGCCCATTGAGCCGGTCCCATTTGTCCCGTGTTGTGTCCCCTGCAGTGACTCACATTGTCCACTAGGGGCGAGTAGTGAGAGGATACCACACATGCCATACATACACATGACTTACTAACACAATGTCATGATGGAGGAAGTGCAGTTGTGAGGGGATTCAGAAGGCTAGCTTTGTGTTTGCCTGCCTTTCTGAATCTGTTTTTCTTTCCTCTCTCTCTCTCCCTCCCTCCCTCCCTCCCTCCCTCTATCCTTCTCTCTCTCAGGTGATCAGGAAGGGCTGGCTGACCATCAACAACATTGGCATCATGAAGGGAGGAGCAAAGGAGTACTGGTTCGTCCTGACCGCTGAGTCCCTGTCCTGGTACAAGGACGATGAGGTGAGGCTATGGTTGTACCTACACACTGGGTTTAAAAGCAAAGATTTCATACTAGAGACATTTTATGCAGGTACCTCATTTGCTTATTTACCAATTCTGTCACGATCAGAAGGACCTCACATATACAGGTTTCTCATAAAATGACTTAATAAATACATTTTCATTGGCTGTATTGTGTTGGATGAAATGACAATTGAAGACAACTAAAATGCTGGTCTTTACTGCTCTCATTGAGCTATTGGCGCCTGCACTTGACACGTCACCCGACAGCGATGTGTCTCATTTTAACGCCAACTCTTTCATGTGTGACTATGGGTTGTTGTTTCCAAAACCAGTCATGGAATTATTTCTGTTGGATACTTTACGTATGTTTTACTTCGAGACGTGCTGCCAAGGAGATTCAACGATTATTTTCCATTGTTTCTTAACAGTGAATTGTGCTTGATAATAGAACCTGACAAGGTTTGAACCAGGTCAGATTGGTCAAAGACAATCCCAGAATCCATTGTAGCTTTATTAAGAGTTAGCCACAGCCGCTCCGCTGACTGACTGACATCATTGTGTGTGTGTGTGTTTATATGATAATTAGGGTACCACTTTATTTGGATAGTCCATCTGTAGACGCTCTACAAACCATATGCTACATTTCAACTAACTATCTACGAACCATGACCTTAAACCTTATCCTAACCCTAACCCTAACCTTAACCATAACCCTAACCTTAACCCTAACCTTAACCATAACCCTAACCCTAACCTTAAACATAACCCTAACCCGTACCTTAACACTTATCCTAACCCTAACCTTAACCATAACCCTAACCCTAACCCTAACCCTAACCTTAACCATAACCCTAACCATAACCCTAACCCGTACCTTAACCATAACCCTAACCCTAACCCTAACCCTAACCTTAACCTTAACCTTAACCATAACCCTAACCCGTACCTTAAACCTTATCCTAACCCTAACCCTAACACTTATCCTAACCCTAACCCTAACCTTAACCTTAACCATAACCCTAACCCTAACCCGTACCTTAACACTTAACCATAACCCTAACCCTAACCCTAACCTTAACCATAACCCTAACCTTAACCATAACCATAACCATAACCCTAACCCTAACCCTAACCCTAACCCTAACCCGTACCTTAACACTTAATCTAAACCTAACCCTAACAGTAACCTTGCAAGCATTTGCTTGTCAGCAGGTAGTTTTGTTGATAGTATGACCATCTGTAAATCATCTACAGATGGAAAATCTGGACTATCCAATTAAAGGGTGACCATCATTTTTTCTATATATCAGAGAGTCTGTTCTTTGACACACTAAAGGTAATGGGATGGGCCAAGGGAAGTTTGTGTGTGTGTGTGGAGGGGGAGGGGGAGGGCAATTAGAGGAAGTAGAGAGGGTGGGGGTATTGTAGGGCTAGGTGTAGTAGGAGAGGAGTCTGTTCAAAGTGAGACAGGGCCCCCCAGCATGTCAGACACCAAAGCTGGCACCCACATGTGCATACCAGAGCCCTGCCCTGAGTGTGTTCCCAATTACACACACATGTACACACACAACACACTGTTAGGGCTGGCCTGCATGTTCCCCTTCAAGACTTAGGCCAGGGCTGCTTCTCATAAACATATTCTATTTCAAAGGGCGCTAGAGAGGATGGGGGAAAGGGGGAAAGGGGGAAGAGAAAGGGGAGGGAATTGGCTGCAAAGTAGAAGAGGGAGGGGAGGAGTGTCTCTGGTTAGCTGGTTAGGGCCACAGTAACAAGGACCATGTGGGACGGAGAGAGAGAGAAAGAGCGAGGGATGCTGTGGTCTTCCTTTCATCTCTTGCTGAACAAAAGTCCCATCCCCAGAGCCCTGCCGCAAATAACCAAACCACATAGAGGGCAGGAACCCCTCTCTCTGCCTTTACCCTCCGTCCATCCCCCTGTCCCGTCGGCGTTGCCCCACGTGTATTTATTTGAAAATGGCAGTCTCTCAGAACACGGGGACTCAACACTAATATAGCACCGCTGCTCCAGCTCAGAGGAGGGACTAATGTGGTTTAATGAGCGGGGAACAGAAACATTTCCATGCCTTTGTCCAAGCAAAGTGGACATGCTTTAATTTGTATACACTCAGTCACACACTAAAGCACACTCTGGGGCGACACACACTTCGGCCCACACTGGCTAACGTACACACACACTCTGGGGCGACACACACTCCGGGCCCACACTGGCTAGCGTACACACACACTCAAACCTAGCATATGTAATGTACACTATTTAGTTGAATAGCCTTTGTCCATTCATTCATACACATGACCATCCCCACTGACACACGTACAGAGCTTTACAAAAATTTTCCCGTTTCAAATTTTACTAGCTAGCTTCTCATCATTGTGAACCCCTACCCTGTTCTGGCAGCACAGGACACAATGCCTACTGCTGAAGCAGGACCATAGCCGTGACCATATCCTCCCATCATTTTATAAGATACCACAGCGCGCGCGCGCGCGCACACACACACACACACACACACACACACACACACACACACACACACACACACACACACACACACACACACACACACACACACACACACCACACCTCCACATCCAGACACTAATAATAACCTTCAACTACCCCCAGTTTTGGCACAGGGTAGGGTCTAGGGGGTTAGGGGATCTGGTTTGTATTACCAGACATGCCAGGGCTTTGATTCAAGCAGCCCTGGAGCCCAGAACTCCCCAAAGCCTCTCAAACCAGAGAAGAAGTGAATGAAGAGAAACCCTCAAAAGCATGAGTTAACACCAAGCCCATGAATCTCACTGGCCCCCACTGTTTGTACAGCAATTATATACACTACCGTTCAAAAGTTTTGGGGTCACTTAGAAGGCCAGTATCCCGGAGTGGCCTCTTCACTGTTGACGTTGAGACTGATGTTTTGCGAGTACTATTTAATTAAACTGCCAATTGACAAGTGAGGCGTCTGTTTCTCAAACTAGACACTCTAATGTACTTGTCCTCTTGCACAGTTGTGCACCAGGGCCTCCCACTCCTCTTTCTATTCTGTTTAGAGCCAGTTTGCGCTGTTCTGTGAAGGGAGTAGTACACAGCGTTGTACCAGATCTTCAGTTTCTTGACAATTTCTCACATGGTATAGCCTTAATTTCTCAGAACAAGAATAGACTGACAAGTTTCAGAAGAAAGTGCTTTGTTTCTGTTCATTTTGAGCCTGTAATCCAAACCACAAATGCTGATGCTCCAGATACTCAACTAGTCTAAAGAAGGCCAGTTTTATTTCTTCTTTAATCAGGACAAGTTTTCAGCTGTGCCAACATAATTGCAAAAGGGTTTTCTAATGATCAATTAGCCATTTAAAAAAATGATAAACTTGGATTAGCTAACACAACGTGCCATTGGAACACAGGAGTGATGGTTGCTGATAATGGGCCTCTGTACACCTGTGTAGATATAAAAAATCAGCCATTTCCAGCTACAATAGTCATTTACAACAAGAACATTACATTTGAACGGTAGTGTACATACACGTTGCTAACATATGCACACACACACATACACACACACACACGCACACACACACACACGCACGCACGCACACACACACACACACGCACGCACGCACGCACGCACGCACGCACGCACGCACGCACGCACGCACACACACACACACAACATAATGTGAGCTTTCAAGGATGCTATAATCGTCATGGAGCTGCTGTGAGACCCTCCACACTGGATGCCACTGCAGACCTCTGTGTGTGTGTGTGTGTGTGTGTGTGTGGGGGGGGGGGGTCTCCTTGGTCTCCTTGCAGCTCGGTCCTATTGTAAAGCTACCGTAAAAGACTCTCAACTGGAGATCTGAGCTGTAAATAACCTGGGGGTTACACCAAAACGTGTGTTCCTCGGCACATCTGTCTGCTTATGGCTATGTGCCGTTTGTGAGTGTGTATGTGTGGTGTGTGTATGTTTGCCTGTGTGTGTGTGTGTGTGTGTGTTTGCAGACGTGCATATGGTGTGTGTATGTGTGCATATTTCCATGAATGTGTGTGTGCGTATTTGTGGTTTGTATGTGTTTGTGCATCCATGAATTTGTGTGTATGTTCATGAATGTGTGTGTGTGTGTGTCTCAGGCACTGCATCTCATAAAAATCAGTTGCGCTCTACAGCAGACTGTTAAGTGGAAACATGTTGCTGTGTGGTTTTCATTCCTCTGGTTGAATCTGAGAGTCGGGATATCGTGTGAATGAGTCAACTCTCTCTGTACATATGTGTGTGTGTGTGTGTGTGTGTGTGAGAGAGTGAAAGACAGAACTATTCCCCCTTCTCTTTTAGGTCAGTCTAGCCAAAAACAAAATGGTCACATGACATCATACAGGATGTAATGTTGCCAGTTAGAGTGTATATACGTTTACAGGAGACATAAGCCTATCGTAGGAAAAGCATAGACATCCTTTTGATATGTTCCTTCTTCATGTCAGTGACTTTAGATGTTGTCTTTTTGCCTGTCTTCTGCGCATTGGTCGGTTCGAGGTTAGAACCACCACTTCTTTATGTAGCTCAGGCAGGGACTTAATTGTAAGCTTCAGTTTAGTGTAGAGCAGCAGGAATGCTTTGGGTTAACACTCTATGGTCATTCCTATTCCTGTGTCTTGGTCATCCTCCTGTGGTTGGAATATGTTGGTTCTTCATACAAATATAACCACTCCAGCAGAAGAAGCCATTTTGAATATATCTATGTTCATTACCAATACCCGTGATTCCCATTCAACCATAGACAATATATCTATAAAATGGACACAGTCTTATTCAATGTTCAAATCTGTTGTTTTAATTCTTGCTCATGACAATATTTACAAAAGCTGACTTGGTTAGGAGTAGAGAAGTATCTCCGTGGCAGACGTCTTAACCCAGTAAAGCCCAGAATGCTTTTCAAAAAACTTTATTTCAACTTCTCAGGACATACAGTTAGTCATCAACTCACATGCATCACCAATAAACATTACAACGTCCATATGAATCTTTGACTGTTTTACGAGTAAAAAGCTACCTGATCAGTCGTCACTCTTATATCGGGTGCATTTCTTTAAATATTTAAAAAACAACATTTGCCCATCAATGGAGGAACTCAACACAACAGAACACATGGAACAGTATTAAGACAGGCATTTAGTTGGGCATGGCCTGCTTCTGTGGTTGAGACTGTGGGTCTGATATTTCCGACTGTGCCAGGCTTTCCCAGAGTGGTGCCATGGTCTTTCTGGCTGCTGTTGCCCACTGGTTAGCTGTCTCTCAGTGTCCTGATTCTCGCGCTTCCCCACCCAGCCTAACCAATGTGCAGACTACTGTACAACCACTAGTTCCTGAACAGGTAGTCTGAACACTGGGCAGGCGGGGCGGGCTGCCGGTCCACGAGGGGGGGGGGGGGGTAAAGGAGCTAAATATATATATGTATATATATATATATATATATATATATATATATATATATATATATAAACACTCACACATACTGCACTGAACACACACACTGCACAGACATGCACACACACACATGTACACACTGAACACATGTACATATACTCACATATATCTGCACTGTACCCAAAATAGTTATTTGACCGAATCTGTGGGCTCAGGAGAGAAGAGGGATTTCTGCCCAGTGGAGAAAGGAGGAGAGGTCTTGCCTGGAGGAGAAAGAGAGAGAAATAGAGTAAAATGCTGAGGTTATGGAGTGATGGGTTGTGATTGGCAGCCTGAGCATTCATGCCTGTGTTCTGCAGAGAGAGAGAGAGAGAGAGAATGAGGTAGGGAGAGAGGGGCAGAGATAGAAGGGCAGAGAGAGCAAGAGAGACATTCCAAGCCATGAGTCACAGAGGAGAGGATTTTTAATTGTGCGGTGTGTCGATAGTCTCACAATTTTTTTAAATATATATTTTTACATACACACACACACACACACACACACACACACACACACACACACACACACACACACACACACACACACACACACACACACACACACACACACACACACACACACACACACACACACACACACACACACACACAGACAGTGTCTTAGCTGACCAGATTGGAGGTTGTATGCCCTCATTAATCTAAAGTGTTGAGGTAAAATTGACATTTACAATCCATCTTTTCCACTACACATTAGAAATGAATCAGTCAGGAAACTAACCGATCTAAGAACTCTGGTCTTAGACTAAAGTTGGTTTGGTGATGACACTGCTCCTTTACCGTAGTACTACCATTTGTAGTACTACTGTCAGGAAACAGTCACCAGGCAGTCAAAACCACTAACAGACTTACCGGTAGAAACACACAGTCAGCATAGATAGTGGATCATACCCAACTTTTCATAACCATGTCCTCCCACAAACACATCAGTCTAGAGCCCATCATTCTTTCACAGTCACTAATCACAGAGAAGACACAGAGGATAGAAGAGATACCTAGTCCGTTTTGAGGGTTCTAGATGGGTTGGTCTATAGACTCTCGCTCTCCAGCTCCACTTTTCCTCCTTTCTCTGTCTTTCACCTTGTGGCATCTCTTGGGAGAGAAGTCTCCTTTGCCAGTTGATGATCTTTGTTATCTCAACCAAGTTGAATCTTACCACTTTTTCACCCTCCAACTCCCTGTCTCCCTCTCCCCTCTCCCTCTCTCCTCTGACAGGAGAGAAAATGTTGCATTCAGGTAGCCTCCTGTTGTTTGGCCATGGCAGTCCATTGGAGAAGAGATGCTGGAGGTTGTAACAGCGTTGTCACAGCGCTGTCCAGAGGCTCTTTCCTCAGTGCGAGAGAATTCCCGCTGAGGGGTAGAGCGAGGACTAGCAGCAGGCTTGACGTGGCAGACGAATGGTCACCAAAGTATCCCTGGCGAGAGGGAAGGAGAGAGAGAGGGAGATGGAGACAAAAGAGAGAGGGAGAGAGAGAGAGAGAGAGAGAGAGAGAGAGAGAGAAAAGAGAGGAAAGAGGAGGAGCTCTTATTTTCCATTTTTCTGTTCTCCCTCCTCTGTCTGGGTCTGTGTTTTTTTCAGCTTGGGCTTTTGGGGAGGTAGCAGGAAGTGGAAGGTCAGGGGTCAACAGGAAGTGAGGCGCATTAATTTGCAACTTGTGTTGTAGCGGGGAACAGGGGCTGGAGGGGAGGGGGATAGGGAAGGGTTGTCTAGCTGGTGAGCTTTTTGGGGAAGCATATATGTGGGAGTACTGGGTGTCTGTGTGCGTGTGTGTGTGTGTATGTAGTATGTGTGCCTGCGTGTATTTTTTGGCGTGTGTGTGTGTGTGTGTGGGGGGGGGGGGGGGGGGGGGGGCTGGATGACTGCAGAGGCTCTGTGGCTTTGTAGCCAGGGCAGGAATGTCGGTGTTTCTTGGCGAGAAGGAAGGCTTGTAATAACTCCAGATGTGGTCTCTCTCTCTCTCTCTCTCTCTCTCTCTTTCTCGCTCTCTCTGTCTCTGTCTCGCTCTCTCTCTCTGTCTCTCTCTCTCTCTGCTCTGTTTTTGCTTCTAAAGCTGATTACCTCTCCCTGTTCAGCTTGAATAAAAGGTTCTTTATACTGGTCTACACCCCCCACCCGTCCCTCACACCCCCCACCCGTCCCTCACACCCCCCACCCGTCCCTCACTCCCCCCACCCGTCCCTCACACCCCCCACCCGTCCCTCACACCCCCCACCCGTCCCTCACACCCCCCCACCCGTCCCTCACACCCCCCACCCGTCCCTCACACCCCCCACCCGTCCCTCACACCCCCCCACCCGTCCCTCACACCCCCCACCCGTCCCTCACACCCCCCACCCGTCCCTCACACCCCCCACCCGTCCCTCACACCCCCCACCCGTCCCTCACACCCCCCACCCGTCCCTCACACCCCCCACCCGTCCCTCACACCCCCCCACCCGTCCCTCACACCCCCCACCCGTCCCTCACACCCCCCACCCGTCCCTCTCTCCCCCCACCCGTCCCTCACACCCCCCACCCGTCCCTCACACCCACCACCCGTCCCTCACACCCCCCCACCCGTCCCTCACACCCCCCACCCGTCCCTCACACCCCCCACCCGTCCCTCACTCCCCCCACCCGTCCCTCTCTCCCCCCACCCGTCCCTCACACCCCCCCACCCGTCCCTCACACCCACCACCCGTCCCTCACACCCCCCCACCCGTCCCTCACACCCCCCACCCGTCCCTCACACCCCCCACCCGTCCCTCACTCCCCCCACCCGTCCCTCACACCCACCACCCGTCCCTCACACCCCCCCACCCGTCCCTCACACCCCCCACCCGTCCCTCACACCCCCCACCCGTCCCTCACTCCCCCCACCCGTCCCTCACACCCCCCACCTGTCCCTCACACCCCCCACCCGTCCCTCACACCCCCCCACCCGTCCCTCACACCCCCCACCCGTCCCTCACACCCCCCCACCCCCAACACCCCATCAGAGAGAGGTGGACTGGTGAATTGGAAAGTGCGGGGGTGCTAGGGGTTCATTGCTGGTAAATCAGAACCATAGTGTGTGTGTGCAGAGGGAATAGGGTCTACTGGTTAGAGACATGGCAGTAGTGGAATAGTCCAGTGTACATGATAAAACAGAGGAACAAACTCCAAGAAAAGTATTTGGCACCTCAATCATTCCTTCTCAAACTCTCCCTCTTTCATTATCTCTCTCCCTTTCTGTCTGGTGGTACGTCTCACGTTTGGTGATGCTGTGTGTGTGTGTGTGTGTGTGTGTGTGTGTGTGTGTGCGTGCGTGCTGGTGTGCGTGTGTGTGTGTGCGTGCCGGTGTGCGTGTGTGTGTGCGCACTGGAAAATCCTAACCAGAACGGGTGTGGGTGTGTGTATATATATGAGGGTTTCTTGGCTCAGCACTGGGTGGTGGCTGTGCTTGTGTGTTTTCTTTAGCTATGGTTTCTGAGCTCCAACCTGAGGGAGAAATCAAAGACAGCCCCCTCTGGGAGCCAGATCAGCACTACTGAGAGAGGGGAGAAGGTACAGATGGAGGGAAAAAGAGATGGAGAAAGAGAGGTAGCGGTAGAGAGGAAACAGGGGTAAAGAATGAGCAAGTTAGAGAGATGGAGAGTGGGAAAGAAAGGGATTTTCAAGTTAGGTTTGGGATTGGGAGGAATGAATAGTAGAGGGTGGAAGGGATGGAGGGTGACTTTGGCTGCACCAACATTGTTTCCACAGTTTGGACATCCAAGATGCCTCAACTTCAACTCACATCCCTTGTCTATGACGCCAGACCTGACACACTGAGAACCCATTCTGAGTCCAACTCGTCCAGCCTAGTCATAAAATACCTCTGACTTTTTATGTTTATCTTGGTCTGGATCTGGATGGACAATGTTAGTGTGTGTGTGTGTGTCTATGTTAGTGTGTGTGTGTGTCTATGTTAGTGTGTGTGTGTGTGTCTATGTTAGTGTGTGTGTGTGTCTATGTTAGTGTGTGTGTGTGTGTGTGTCTATGTACAGAAATCTCTGGAACATGCTAACATCTCTGTTGACGAGTCTACGATATGTTAAACACTAAACAAGAACGGTGTTCATGGGAGGACACCACGGAAGAAGCCACTGCTGTCCAAAAAACCCCATTGCTGCACGTCTGAAGTTTGCAAAAGAGCATCTGGATGTTCCACAACGCTACCCAGTCCTGACTTCTGTGGACAGATGAAACTACAGTTGAGTTGTTTGGAAGGAACACAAAACTATGTGTTGAGAAAAAAGGCACAGCACTCCAACAACAAAACCTCATCCCAACTGTAAAGTATGGTGGAGGGAGCATCATGGTTTGGGGCTGCTTTGCTGGCTCAGGGCCTGGACAGCTTGCTATCATCGCCGGAAAAATGAATTCCCAAGTTTATCAAAACATTTTGCAGGAGAATGTTATTCTATCGGTCCGCCAATTGAAGCTCAACCGACGTTGGGTGATGAAGCAGGACAACGACCCAAAACACAGAAGTAAATCAACAATAGAATGGCTTCAACAGAAGAAAATACACCTTCTAGAGTGGCCCAGTCAGAGTCCTGACCTCAACCCGATTTGAGATGCTGTGGCATGACCTCAAGAGAGAGTTTCACACCAGACATCCCAAGAATATTGCTGTAAAGAGGAATGGTCCAAAATTCCTCCTGACCGTTGTGCAGGTCTGATCCTCAACTACAGAAAACGTTTGGTTGAGGTTATTGCTGCCAAAGGAGGGTCAACCAGTTATTAAATCCATGCGTTCACATACTTTTTCTACCGTTCACTGTGAATGTTTACATGGTGTGTTCAATAAAGACATGAAAACATATAATTGTTTGTGTTATTAGTTTAAGCAGACTGTGTTTGTCTATTGTTGTGACTTAGTGTGTGCGTGCGTATGTAGTGAATGTGTGTGGGTTTTGTGTGAGATTGTCAGTGTGTGTGTGTGTGTGTGTGTGTGTGTGTGTGTGTGTGTGTGTGTGTGTGTGTGTGTGTGTATGCATGAGTATATAGTGTGTATATACTGAATATAGTCTTGTGAGTGTGCATGGAGTCAGTGCAAGATTGGGTCAGTGCAGATAGTCTGTGTAACCATTTAATGAACTATTTAGCAGTCTTATGGCTATTTAGCAGTATTATGGCTATTTAGCAGTATTATGGCTATTTAGCAGTATTATGGCTATTTAGCAGTATTATGGCTATTTAGCAGTATTATGGCTATTTAGCAGTCTTATGGCTATTTAGCAGTATTATGGCTATTTAGCAGTCTTATGGCTATTTAGCAGTATTATGGCTATTTAGCAGTATTATGGCTATTTAGCAGTATTATGGCTATTTAGCAGTCTTATGGCTATTTAGCAGTCTTATGGCTATTTAGCAGTATTATGGCTATTTAGCAGTCTTATGGCTATTTAGCAGTATTATGGCTATTTAGCAGTATTATGGCTATTTAGCAGTATTATGGCTATTTAGCAGTATTATGGCTATTTAGCAGTATTATGGCTATTTAGCAGTATTATGGCTATTTAGCAGTATTATGGCTTGGGGGTAGAAGCTGTCTCAAAGCCTGTTGGTCCGAGAGCTGAAGCTCCGGTACCATTTGCCGGATGGTAACAAAGTGAACAGTCTATGGCTTGGTTGGCTGAAGAGAGAGAAACCGGTGGTGCAAAGAGGGAGGACCCCTGCCTGGTAGAGGAGACCGAGAGAGGGAGGAGGGAGGACCCCTGCCTGGTAGAGGAGACAGAGAGAGGGAGGAGGGAGGACCCCTGCCTGGTAGAGGAGACAGAGAGAGGGAGGAGGGAGGACCCTTGCCTGGTAGAGAACACAGCGAGAGGGAGGAGAGAGGACCCCTGCCTGGTAGAGGAGACAGAGAGAGGGAGGAGAGAGGACCCCTGCCTGGTAGAGGAGACAGGGAGAGGGAGGAGGGAGGACCCCTGCCTGGTATAGGAGATAGAGAGAGGGAGGAGAGAGGACCACTGCCTGGTAGAGGAGACAGAGAGAGGGAGGAGAGAGGACCCCTGCCTGGTAGAGGACACAGAGAGAGGGAGGCGGGAGGACCCCTGCCTGGTATAGGAGACAGAGAGAGGGAGGAGAGAGGACCCCTGCCTGGTAGAGGAGACAGAGAGAGGGAGGGAGGGAGGAGTGAGGACCCCTGCCTGGTAGAGGAGACAGAGAGAGGGAGGGAGGAGAGAGGACCCCTGCCTGGTAGAGGAGACAGAGAGAGGGAGGAGGGAGGACCCCTGCCTGGTAGAGGACACAGCGAGAGGGAGGAGGGAGGACCCCTGCCTGGTAGAGGAGACAGAGAGAGGGAGGGAGGGAGGAGAGAGGACCCCTGCCTGGTAGAGGAGACAGAGAGAGGGAGGGAGGAGGGAGGACCCCTGCCTGGTATAGGAGACAGAGAGAGGGAGGAGAGAAGACCCCTGCCTGGTAGAGGAGACAGAGAGAGGGAGGAGAGAGGACCCCTGCCTGGTAGAGGACACAGAGAGAGGGAGGGAGGAGGGAGGACCCCTGCCTGGTATAGGAGACAGAGAGAGGGAGGAGAGAGGACCCCTGCCTGGTAGAGGAGACAGAGAGAGGGAGGGAGGGAGGAGGGAGGACCCCTGCCTGGTAGAGGAGACAGAGAGAGGGAGGGAGGAGAGAGGACCCCTGCCTGGTAGAGGAGACAGAGAGAGGGAGGAGGGAGGACCCCTGCCTGGTAGAGGACACAGCGAGAGGGAGGAGGGAGGACCCCTGCCTGGTAGAGGAGACAGAGAGAGGGAGGGAGGGAGGAGAGAGGACCCCTGCCTGGTAGAGGAGACAGAGAGAGGGAGGGAGGAGGGAGGACCCCTGCCTGGTATAGGAGACAGAGAGAGGAGGAGAGAAGACCACTGCCTGGTAGAGGAGACAGAGAGAGGGAGGAGAGAGGACCCCTGCCTGGTAGAGGACACAGAGAGAGGGAGGGAGGAGGGAGGACCCCTGCCTGGTATAGGAGACAGTGAGAGGGAGGGAGGGAGGAGAGAGGACCCCTGCCTGGTAGAGGAGACAGAGAGAGGGAGGGAGGAGAGAGGACCCCTGCCTGGTAGAGGAGACAGAGACAGGGAGGAGGGAGGACCCCTGCCTGGTAGAGGACACAGCGAGAGGGAGGAGGGAGGACCCCTGCCTGGTAGAGGAGACAGAGAGAGGGAGGGAGGAGAGAGGACCCCTGCCTGGTAGAGGAGACAGAGAGAGGGAGGAGAGAGGACCCCTGCCTGGTAGAGGACACAGAGAGAGGGAGGGAGGAGGGAGGACCCCTGCCTGGTATAGGAGACAGAGAGAGGGAGGAGAGAGGACCCCTGCCTGGTAGAGGAGACAGAGAGAGGGAGGGAGGAGGGAGGACCCCTGCCTGGTAGAGGAGACAGAGAGAGGGAGGGAGGAGAGAGGACCCCTGCCTGGTAGAGGAGACAGAGAGAGGGAGGAGGGAGGACCCTTGCCTGGTATAGGACACAGCGAGAGGGAGGAGGGAGGACCCCTGCCTGGTAGAGGAGACAGAGAGAGGGAGGAGGGAGGACCCCTGCCTGGTAGAGGAGACAGAGAGTGGGAGGAGAGAGGACCCCTGCCTGGTAGAGGAGACAGAGAGAGGGAGGAGAGAGGACCCCTGCCTGGTAGAGGACACAGCGAGAGGGAGGAGAGAGGACCCCTGCCTGGTAGAGGAGACAGAGAGAGGGAGGAGGGAGGACCCCTGCCTGGTAGAGGAGACAGAGAGTGGGAGGAGGGAGGACCCCTGCCTGGTAGAGGAGACAGAGAGAGGGAGGAGGGAGGACCCTTGCCTGGTAGAGGACACAGCGAGAGGGAGGAGAGAGGACCCCTGCCTGGTAGAGGAGACAGAGAGAGGGAGGAGAGAGGACCCCTGCCTGGTAGAGGAGAGAGAGAGAGGGAGGGAGGAGAGAGGACCCCTGCCTGGTAGAGGAGACAGAGAGAGGGAGGGAGGAGAGAGGACCCCTGCCTGGTAGAGGAGACAGAGAGAGGGAGGAGGGAGGACCCCTGCCTGGTAGAGGAGACAGAGAGAGGGAGGAGAGAGGACCCCTGCCTGGTAGAGGACACAGCAAGAGGGAGGAGGGAGGACCCCTGCCTGGTAGAGGAGACAGAGAGAGGGAGGGAGGAGAGAGGACCCCTGCCTGGTAGAGGAGACAGAGAGAGTTAGGGAGGAGGGAGGACCCCTGCCTGGTATAGGAGATAGAGAGAGGGAGGAGAGAGGACCCCTGCCTGGTAGAGGAGACAGAGAGAGGGAGGAGAGAGGACCCCTGCCTGGTAGAGGACACAGAGAGAGGAGGGAGGAGGGAGGACCCCTGCCTGGTATAGGAGACAGAGAGAGGGAGGAGAGAAGACCCCTGCCTGGTAGAGGAGACAGAGAGAGGGAGGGAGGGAGGAGGGAGGACCCCTGCCTGGTAGAGGAGACAGAGAGAGGGAGGGAGGAGAGAGGACCCCTGCCTGGTAGAGGAGACAGAGAGAGGGAGGAGGGAGGACCCCTGCCTGTTAGAGGACACAGCGAGAGGGAGGAGGGAGGACCCCTGCCTGGTAGAGGAGACAGAGAGAGGGAGGGAGGGAGGAGAGAGGACCCCTGCCTGGTAGAGGAGACAGAGAGAGGGAGGGAGGAGAGAGGACCCCTGCCTGGTAGAGGAGACAGAGAGAGGGAGGAGGGAGGACCCCTGCCTGGTAGAGGAGACAGAGAGAGGGAGGAGAGAGGACCCCTGCCTGGTAGAGGACACAGCAAGAGGGAGGAGGGAGGACCCCTGCCTGGTAGAGGAGACAGAGAGAGGGAGGGAGGAGAGAGGACCCCTGCCTGGTAGAGGAGACAGAGAGAGTTAGGGAGGAGGGAGGACCCCTGCCTGGTATAGGAGATAGAGAGAGGGAGGAGAGAGGACCCCTGCCTGGTAGAGGAGACAGAGAGAGGGAGGAGAGAGGACCCCTGCCTGGTAGAGGACACAGAGAGAGGGAGGGAGGAGGGAGGACCCCTGCCTGGTATAGGAGACAGAGAGAGGGAGGAGAGAAGACCCCTGCCTGGTAGAGGAGACAGAGAGAGGGAGGGAGGGAGGAGGGAGGACCCCTGCCTGGTAGAGGAGACAGAGAGAGGGAGGGAGGAGAGAGGACCCCTGCCTGGTAGAGGAGACAGAGAGAGGGAGGAGGGAGGACCCCTGCCTGTTAGAGGACACAGCGAGAGGGAGGAGGGAGGACCCCTGCCTGGTAGAGGAGACAGAGAGAGGGAGGGAGGGAGGAGAGAGGACCCCTGCCTGGTAGAGGAGACAGAGAGAGGGAGGGAGGAGGGAGGACCCCTGCCTGGTATAGGAGACAGAGAGAGGGAGGAGAGAGGACCCCTGCCTGGTAGAGGACACAGAGAGAGGGAGGGAGGAGGGAGGACCCCTGCCTGGTATAGGAGACAGAGAGAGGGAGGAGAGAGGACCCCTGCCTGGTAGAGGAGACAGAGAGAGGGAGGGAGGGAGGAGGGAGGACCCCTGCCTGGTAGAGGAGACAGAGAGAGGGAGGGAGGAGAGAGGACCCCTGCCTGGTAGAGGAGACAGAGAGAGGGAGGAGAGAGGACCCCTGCCTGGTAGAGGACACAGCGAGAGGGAGGAGGGAGGACCCCTGCCTGGTAGAGGAGACTGAGAGAGGGAGGGAGGGAGGAGAGAGGACCCCTGCCTGGTAGAGGAGACAGAGAGAGGGAGGGAGGAGGGAGGACCCCTGCCTGGTATAGGAGACAGAGAGAGGGAGGAGAGAAGACCCCTGCCTGGTTGAGGAGACAGAGAGAGGGAGGAGAGAGGACCCCTGCCTGGTAGAGGACACAGAGAGAGGGAGGGAGGACCCCTGCCTGGTATAGGAGACAGAGAGAGGGAGGAGAGAGGACCCCTGCCTGGTAGAGGAGACAGAGAGAGGGAGGGAGGGAGGAGGGAGGACCCCTGCCTGGTAGAGGAGACAGAGAGAGGGAGGGAGGAGAGAGGACCCCTGCCTGGTAGAGGAGACAGAGAGAGGGAGGAGAGAGGACCCCTGCCTGGTAGAGGACACAGCGAGAGGGAGGAGGGAGGACCCCTGCCTGGTAGAGGAGACTGAGAGAGGGAGGGAGGGAGGAGAGAGGACCCCTGCCTGGTAGAGGAGACAGAGAGAGGGAGGGAGGAGGGAGGACCCCTGCCTGGTATAGGAGACAGAGAGAGGGAGGGAGGGAGGAGGGAGGACCCCTGCCTGGTAGAGGAGACAGAGAGAGGGAGGGAGGAGAGAGGACCCCTGCCTGGTAGAGGAGACAGAGAGAGGGAGGAGGGAGGACCCCTGCCTGGTAGAGGACACAGCGAGAGGGAGGAGGGAGGACCCCTGCCTGGTAGAGGAGACAGAGAGAGGGAGGGAGGAGAGAGGACCCCTGCCTGGTAGAGGAGACAGAGAGAGGGAGGCGAGAGGACCCCTGCCTGGTAGAGGACACAGAGAGAGGGAGGGAGGAGGGAGGACCCCTGCCTGGTATAGGAGACCGAGAGAGGGAGGAGAGAGGACCCCTGCCTGGTAGAGGAGACAGAGAGAGGGAGGGAGGGAGGAGGGAGGCCCCCTGCCTGGTAGAGGAGACAGAGAGAGGGAGGGAGGAGAGAGGACCCCTGCCTGGTAGAGGAGACAGAGAGAGGGAGGAGAGAGGACCCCTGCCTGGTAGAGGACACAGCGAGAGGGAGGAGGGAGGACCCCTGCCTGGTAGAGGAGACTGAGAGAGGGAGGGAGGGAGGAGAGAGGACCCCTGCCTGGTAGAGGAGACAGAGAGAGGGAGGGAGGAGGGAGGACCCCTGCCTGGTATAGGAGACAGAGAGAGGGAGGGAGGGAGGAGGGAGGACCCCTGCCTGGTAGAGGAGACAGAGAGAGGGAGGGAGGAGAGAGGACCCCTGCCTGGTAGAGGAGACAGAGAGAGGGAGGAGGGAGGACCCCTGCCTGGTAGAGGACACAGCGAGAGGGAGGAGGGAGGACCCCTGCCTGGTAGAGGAGACAGAGAGAGGGAGGGAGGAGAGAGGACCCCTGCCTGGTAGAGGAGACAGAGAGAGGGAGGAGAGAGGACCCCTGCCTGGTAGAGGACACAGAGAGAGGGAGGGAGGAGGGAGGACCCCTGCCTGGTAGAGGAGACAGAGAGAGGGAGGAGAGAGGACCCCTGCCTGGTAGAGGACACAGAGAGAGGGAGGGAGGAGGGAGGACCCCTGCCTGGTATAGGAGACAGAGAGAGGGAGGAGAGAGGACCCCTGCCTGGTAGAGGAGACAGAGAGAGGGAGGGAGGAGGGAGGACCCCTGCCTGGTAGAGGAGACAGAGAGAGGGAGGGAGGAGAGAGGACCCCTGCCTGGTAGAGGAGACAGAGAGAGGGAGGAGGGAGGACCCTTGCCTGGTATAGGACACAGAGAGTGGGAGGAGAGAGGACCCCTGCCTGGTAGAGGAGACAGAGAGAGGGAGGAGAGAGGACCCCTGCCTGGTAGAGGAGACAGAGAGAGGGAGGAGAGAGGACCCCTGCCTGGTAGAGGAGACAGAGAGAGGGAGGAGGGAGGACCCCTGCCTGGTAGAGGAGACAGAGAGAGGGAGGAGAGAGGACCCCTGCCTGGTAGAGGAGACAGAGAGAGGGAGGAGAGAGGACCCCTGCCTGGTAGAGGAGACAGAGAGAGGGAGGGAGGAGGGAAGACCCCTGCCTGGTAGAGGAGACAGAGAGAGGGAGGGAGGAGAGAGAGAGGACGATGGAGTCAGACATGTGGATAATTCTCTCTCCAGTCCCATGCTGATGAGATAAACAAGTGGTGTCTGTTTTTCTTTCAAAAAATGGTCTTATTTCCTGTTCCCTCCATACTCCCCCACTCACCCCTACAGAGTTGCATATCTCTCAAAACCATACGTTCATAGAAGCACATACTGTTTATGCCTTCCTCCTGCCATTCCCCCTGTACTTCCCAAGAGCTACAATAAGGGAAAAAGTTCAGGGCTAGCCTGGCACAATAGGCAACATTGTTATACAAAACAGCTACATTGGTTTTGTGTGTGTATTTGTGTGTATGTTTGTGTACGGCCGCTAACATATTTGGGTCCTTCATACTCACAATTAGTCATTGTTGATTCAAATAATTTTTCAAGTGTGTGTATTTGTGCTTCTGTGTTTTTGTATGTTTACGTTTGTGTGTGTGTGTATGTGACTGTAGACTGGTCTCTTTGAACTTGCTGTAAGTGTTAGAGATTTATGGATGACACATACATTACCAGTCAAAAGTTTGGACACACCTGACTCATTGCAGGGTTTTTCTTTATTTTTACTATTTTCTACATTGTAGAATAATAGTGAAGACATCAAAACTATGAAATAACACGTGGAATCATGTAGCAGGCAAAAAAGTGTTAAACAAATCAAAGGCTTAATCAAAATATATTTAAATTTGAGATTCTTCAAAGTAGCTACCCTTTTCCTGGAATGCATTTCAGTTAACAGGTGTACCTTGTTAATTTGTGGAATTTCTTTCCTTCTTAATCCGTATGAGCCAGTCAGTTGTGTTGTGACAAGGTAGGGGGGTATACAGAATATAGCTCAATTTGGTAAAAGACCAAGTCCATATTATGGCAAGAACAGTTCAAATAAGCAAAGAGAAACAACAGACCATCATTACTTTCAGACATGAAGGTCAGTCAATTTGTAAAATTTCAAGAACTTGTGAAAGTTTCTTCAAGCGCAGTAGCAAAAACCATCAAGCGCAATGATGAAACTGTCTCTCATGAGGACCGCCAAGGAAAGGAAGACCCATTGTTACCTCTGCTGCAGAGGATAAGTTCATTAGAGTTAGCCGCCTCAGAAACTGTAGCCCAAATAAATGCTTCACAGAGTTCAACAGACACATCCAAACATCAACTGTTCAGAGGAGACTGCGTGAATCAGACCTTCATGGTCAAATTGCTGCAAAGAAACCACTACTAAAGGACACCAATAAGAAGAAGAGACTTGCTTCGGCCAAGAAACATGAGCAATGGACATTAGACCATTTAATCTGTCCTTTGGTCTGATGAGTCCAAATTTGAGATTTTTGGTTCCAAACGCTGTGTCGTTGTGAGACGCAGAGTAGGTGAATGGATGATCTCTGCATGTGTGGTTCCCACTGTGAAGCATGGAGGAGGAGGTGTGATGGTGTGGGGGTGCATTGCTGGTGACACTGTCAGTGATTTATTTAGAATTCAAGGCATACTTAACCAGCATGGCTACCACAGCATTCTGCAGCGATACGCCATCCCATCTGGTTTGCGCTTAGTGGAACTATAATTTGTTTTTCATTAGGACAATGACCCAACACACCTCCAGGCTGTGTAAGGGCTACTTGACCAAGAAGGAGAGATGGTTTTGGATGAGTTGGACTGCAGAGTGAAGGAAAAGCAGTGAACAAGTGCTCAGCATATGTGGGAACTCCTTCAAGACTGTTGGAAAAGCATTCCAGGTGAAGCTGGTTGAGAGAATGCAAAGCTGTCATCAAGGCAAAGCGTGGCTTCTTTGAAGAATCTCAAATGTAAAATATATTTTGATTTGTTTAACACTTTTTTGGTTACTTCATGATTCCATATGTGTTATTTCATAATTTTGATGTCTTCATTATTATTCTACAATGTAGAAAATAGTCAAAATAAAGAAAAACCCTTGCATGAGTAGGTGTGTCCAATCTTTTGACTGGTACTGTACATGCACACACACTCGTTAACTTAACATTGCCCTCTCATTGATGACCCTCCTCAGCGGTGTGGGAATGTTCCCATGTGTTTATGTGGTCAGAAGGGGTTTTGTGTGTGTGTGTGTGTGTGTGTGTGTGTGTGTGTGTGTGTGTGTGTGTGTGTGTGTGTGTGTGTGTGTGTGTGTGTGTGTGTGTGTGTGTGTGTGTGTGTGTGTGTGTGTGTGAGAGAGAGAGAGAGAGAGAGAGCCTCCCATCCTCCTTTGACTGCTGGTGGTCAATGTTGATTGTAGAAGGTCACGGTTTGCCCCAGGGATGTTAGAATGACCTTTGACTGAGTTAAATATAACACAAATAATTAGACATTTAGCATTACCCTCTATAGCGGGAAATATCATTTACTTGTAGACCTGCATTTAAATGCTGCTGTGCTGGATGAACCTGTAGTAGTGAGCCTTGCTTCCTTCTCTTGAAGATGTGTGTTTATTTCACACAGGAAACACTATGCAGAGCACAAAAGAGCCCAAGGTTTGCCAATGATTTGGCAAATGTTTTTCGAAGACGTTTGAGTAACGTGCAGAATGAAGTCAGGCACCACACATTTTTAGATGTTGTCTCGAAATAGTCCAATTTTAGCAGAGCCAAATGCTACTGTTGTAAATATTTTTTTTTCTGTGTGTGTTTTAACAGTTTGGAAGAATTGTGCGTCACTATAAATGTCATAAAGTTGTATTTAGATTTCAAAGAGATTTAGTCATTGTGTTACGTCCGTCGTTAGAAGGAGACCAAGGTGCAGCGTGGAAAGTGTACATCTTTATTTATTTTTAGATGAACACCAACAAAGGATAAACAAACGTAACTTTCTGCAGGCTACACAGTAACTGAACAAAAACAAGATCCCACAAACTCAGGTGGAAAACAGGCTGCCTAAGTATGATTCCCAATCAGAGACAACGATAGACAGCTAGCTGCCTCTGGTTGGGAACCATACCCGGCCAACAAAGAAATAGAAAACTAGAATTCCCACCCAAATCACACCCTGACCTAACCAATAGAGAAATAAACAGGCTCTCTAAGGTCTGGGCGTGACACATTTGACTATTCTCCCTCTGGCTACTTCCCCATGATATTAAGGGAAAATATAACTAACTGAAACACTCTAGAAGGTTGTCTATAGGGCTATAAGTAGAATGCAGTATCAGTCTAGGGTTAGGGTTAGTGTTAGGGTTAGGGCTATAAGTAGAATGCAGTATCAGTCTAGGGTTAGGGTTAGGGCTATAAGTAGAATGCAGTATCAGTCTAGGGTTAGGGTTTGGGCTATAAGTAGAATGCAGTATCAGTCTAGGGTTAGGGTTAGGGCTATAAGTAGAATGCAGTATCAGTCTAGGGTTAGGGTTAGGGCTATAAGTAGAATGCAGTATCAGTCTAGGGTTAGGGTTAGGGCTATAAGTAGAATGCAGTATCAGTCTAGGGTTAGGGTTAGGGCTATAAGTAGAATGCAGTATCAGTCTAGGGTTAGGGTTAGGGCTATAAGTAGAATGCAGTATCAGTCTAGGGTTAGGGTTAGGGCTATAAGTAGAATGCAGTATCAGTCTAGGGTTAGGGTTAGGGCTATAAGTAGAATGCAGTATCAGTCTAGGGTTAGGGTTAGGGCTATAAGTAGAATGCAGTATCAGTCTAGGGTTAGGGTTAGGGCTATAAGTAGAATGCAGTATCAGTCTAGGGTTAGGGTTAGGGCTATAAGTAGAATGCAGTATCAGTCTAGGGTTAGGGTTAGGGCTATAAGTAGAATGCAGTATCAGTCTAGGGTTAGGGTTAGTGTTAGGGTTAGGGCTATAAGTAGAATGCAGTATCAGTCTAGGGTTAGGGTTAGTGTTAGGGTTAGGGCTATAAGTAGAATGCAGTATCAGTCTAGGGTTAGGGTTAGGGCTATAAGTTGAATGCAGTATCAGTCTAGGGTTAGGGTTAGGGCTATAAGTAGAATGCAGTATCAGTCTAGGGTTAGGGTTAGGGCTATAAGTAGAATGCAGTATCAGTCTAGGGTTAGGGTTAGGGCTATAAGTAGAATGCAGTATCAGTCTAGGGTTAGGGTTAGGGCTATAAGTAGAATGCAGTATCAGTCTAGGGTTAGGGTTAGGGCTATAAGTAGAATGCAGTATCAGTCTAGGGTTAGGGTTAGGGCTATAAGTAGAATGCAGTATCAGTCTAGGGTTAGGGTTAGGGCTATAAGTAGAATGCAGTATCAGTCTAGGGTTAGGGTTAGGGCTATAAGTAGAATGCAGTATCAGTCTAGGGTTAGGGTTAGGGCTATAAGTAGAATGCAGTATCAGTCTAGGGTTAGGGTTAGGGCTATAAGTAGAATGCAGTATCAGTCTAGGGTTAGGGTTAGGGCTATAAGTAGAATGCAGTATCAGTCTAGGGTTAGGGTTAGGGCTATAAGTAGAATGCAGTATCAGTCTAGGGTTAGGGTTAGGGCTATAAGTAGAATGCAGTATCAGTCTAGGGTTAGGGCTAGTGTTATTGCTTTTATCCTACTTTCTGTCCTACTCCTCTTTGGACCCGTAAGGTGTAGAAGCCCGGCTCAGGGTAGCGTAGGCTCAATTGAACCACTGTCCCCTTCTCTCACCTTGTCCATCTCTCCCTTTTTCTCTTTCTCATCTATCTCTTCTGTCTTCCTCCCCTCTGAATCAAGAATATTGGAAGCAAGCCATTCTTTCCTCCTTTTTCTCGCTTTTCTCTTCCTCTCAATTCATTTTCAATTTCAATATGGGAAACATATGTTTACATTGCCAAAGCAAGTGAAATAGATAATAAACAATTAAATATTTACTGTAAACATTACCCTTACAAAAGTTCCAAAATAATAAAGACAATAATAAAGACATGTTTTAATGATGTGTAAATAGTTAATGTACAAAAGGGAAAATAAATAAACATAAATATAGGTTGTATTTACAATGGTGTTTGTTCTTCACTGGTTGCCCTTGTGGTAACAGGTCATACATCTTGCTGCTGTGATGGCACGCTGTAGTATTCCACCCAGTAGATATGGGAGTTTATCAAAATTCCTCCCTCCATCTTTAAGACTGTCACTCTCTCTCCCTTCCTCAATCTTCATGTATATTGTGCTGTGTGAAGAACAGGGAGTCAGACAGGTCCCAAACCAAACCCAAGTCATCTCCATGGTCACAACTCTCATCACATGTTCACTCATCACACTGCAGAAAAAAGTATCATTTTAGGTTCAGAGCAAGCAGCCTCCGAGATCATAGCAACTAGGCTGTTTGAGACAAAGCAATGTAGACTTTATTTTATTGAGAATGAAAGAAAGACATAAAGAAGGAGGAGGAATGGAGGAATGGAGGGAGGGAGGGGAAGGAACGAGCGTTTTGAAAATTGTCGTTGGCCCCCGCCCAAGGCCCAGTCTTTGTGGTAATGAGGGGTTAGAAGCAACGTTATTGCTCCCAGATGCTGCGCTGGTTTTCTCCAGCCTTTGAAGCGAGCCCAAGTAACCAGCACTTTTCAATCTGCCTTCACACACACACACACACACACACACACACACACACACACACACACACACACACACACACACACACACACACACACACACACACACACACACACACACACTGGTCCAATACACACACACACGCACACACACACACACACACACTGGTCCAACACACACACACGCACACACACACACACACACACACACACACACACACACACACACACACACACACACACACACACACACACACACACACACACACACACACGCACACACACACACACACACACACACACACACACACACACACACACACACACACACACACACACACTGGTAAAAACACACACACACACACACACTGGTCCAACACACATACACACAATGGTCCAACACACACACACACACACACTGGTCCAAAACACATACACACACTGGTCCAACACACATACAGCTGGTCCAACACACACACACACACACACACACACACACACACACACTGGTCCAACACACACACACACACACACACACACACACACACACACACACACACACACACACACACACACATACACACACTGGTCCAACACACATACAGCTGGTCCAACACACACACACACACACACACACACACACACACACACACACACACACACACACACACACACACACACACACACACTGGTCAAACACACACACACACACACACACTGGTCCAACACACATACACACACTGTTCCAACACACACACACACTGGTCAAACACACACACACACACACACACACACACACACACACACTGGTCCAACACACATACACACACTGTTCCAACACACACACACACTGGTCCAACACACACACACACACACTAGTCCAACACATACATACACGCACTGGTCTAACACACACACACACACACACTGGTCCAACACACATACACACACTGGTCCAACACACATACAGCTGGTCCAACACAAATCAAATCAAATCCAATGTATTTATACAGCCCTTCGTACATCAGCTGATATCTCAAAGTGCTGTACAGAAACCCAGCCTAAAACCCCAAACAGTAAGCAATGCAGGTGTAGAAGCACGGTGGCTAGGAAAAACTCCCTAGAAAGGCCAATACCTAGGAAGAAACCTAGAGAGGAACCAGGCTATGTGGGGTGGCCAGTCCTCTTCTGGCTGTGCCGGGTGGAGATTATAACAGAACATGGCCAAGATGTTCAAATGTTCATAAATGACCAGCATGGTCGAATAATAATAAGGCAGAACAGTTGAAACTGGAGCAGCAGCATGGCCAGGTGGACTGGGGACAGCAAGGAGTCATCATGTCAGGTAGTCCTGGGGCATGGTCCTAGGGCTCAGGTCAGTTGAAACTGGAACAGCAGCATGGCCAGGTGGACTGGGGACAGCAAGGAGTCATCATGTCAGGTAGTCCTGGGGCATGGTCCTAGGGCTCAGGTCCTCCGAGAGAGAGAAAGAAAGAGAGAAGGAGAGAATTAGAGAACGCACACTTAGATTCACACAGGACACCGAATAGGGCAGGAGAAGTACTCCAGATATAACAAACTGACCCTAGCCCCCCGACACATAAACTACTGCAGCATAAATACTGGAGGCTGAGACAGGAGGGGTCAGGAGACACTGTGGCCCCATCCGAGGACACCCCCGGACAGGGCCAAACAGG